>NC_142930.1:154256760-154326760 GCF_046866305.1 Octopus bimaculoides | reverse complement strand
CGATCATTTCGGATCGATTAGTTTTATTGATAGATTCATGTATACATTGATCTTCTCATATTCCGAAGCTCAAAATTTGTGCAAATAATTCTGGACTTTTGACCAGACACTGAGACACGCCCATTACTAAAGTCATGGTTTGTTAAAGTTTCTTGCAAAAAAAAAAAGCTTCTATTTGATTAGTTACCAGCGTTTCATTACTTTGTGTCTGCAATTGTGTCTGTTGAATTAAAATTAATTTCATGATGAGTCAATATTTCTTTATATTATTGGTTTCGTAGACACAAATTGTAAAGCGATTTTTCCTAAAAAATAGTGACAAATTGGGATCTTCACACCTCTGTCCATACAGTTATCTGTGCAGAACGTGCTAGCATCTGCAAATCTTCGTACAGGTTATTTATTGACTTAACAAATTATGTATTCCTCGAATTGACGACGCCACTGAGATTTTCCAGAACAACAATTTTCCTTTCGCAAATCACCGTCTTTGGAAAAGCTGCTTTCAGATTTTCACAAAGATTTTCTTTATATATATATATGTTTGTTCAGGTACGATAAGAAATCTACAGGAATAGAAACTAAAATTATTTTTTATCTTTCAGTGCAGCTGCTTCCCTCAATTCTGCTGTATTTTCGCTAGTTAAACATGATGTGTCTTCATTCTCATCAACAATTTCTTTCAATTTCTTAACAATCATTTGTATCTCAGAGACCAGTTCTTTTCTCTGATGTATTAGTTTTCTTTTATTTATTGATAATGTTGCTCTCTGCCTCATTAGAAGGCATTAGCTTTCGACTGTTTTCAGTTTATCAGTTTTGTTTCTTATATGCATATTAGAATTGAGTTGTTGTTTTTAACACGAGTAAACAATAACAAAACTAAAACAATTGAGTTTGTTGACAACATTTCCGGACATTACATTATATTAATTATAGTCATTACAAGTAAAAAAAATCTGAAGACGAAAGAAATAACAGAACTACTAACAGGACTCGATGTACGAGTACATTGCTCGATTGTGCGTTCATATTTTAATAAAAATTTTAGGAACTCTTTACTCTTTTTGATATGAGAATCTACCCGTGTGATTGGGAGAGAGGATCTGCTTGAATATATAACGGACGAACGATAAAAAAGATAAGAGACTGTATAAAAGAACAGTAAAATGGAACTGCGAGCTTTGGGGGCTATTTCATCCTTTCATTGTAAATATTTAATTTCATACTCATCATTCGTTATATGTACTCCACGTTTTGTATTGTCTGTCTTTGTAATGTCCATTCTATGTTGGGTCTTTATGCCTAAATAAAGATAGTACAGCGACTTGCTATAAGATTTTAAAATGGCTTTCTTTCAATGTTAGCGTTTGTTGGTGTTAGATTGTTTTTGTTTAATACAAGGTTTGATCTCCTGGTCAACTACATGATTCAGGAGATCTATAATCAAAGATTTCCCAAAGTGCTATGTATCTGCTGTGTGCTTCCTTTTATAAGATGGTATTGTGAGATTTGAGTGAGATTGGTAGCCATTTCTAGCAGGCCGGACAACGGTGTAGTGGCTCCGTCGTATGATCATATTAGCGTTGTATGGAACGACGGAACATTATTAGAAATGGACAATCACTAAAGAAAGCCTTTGCCTGTGAGTTTTATAGATTTCTTTGGTGATTCGGAGTAGAAATAAGTATTAGAATGCTGATTAAATGGTGGAATATAAAGCCATTGATAGTGTGTATCTTATTGAATGAACAAATATCTAGGAGAAATGGGATTTCTCTGAATTAAGATCATTAGTGACGTCGAAAATGGGGTTTGTAAATATAAAACATCGGCTGCATTGAAGTAGAAGTAGTAAATGTTAAACATTCGCTTCTTTCAGTGAAGCCAACAAAGCTGTCAGTGAACATATATTGAAGTGATGATGGTAAAGTTAAAGCATGAGATGGAAGCATTGTATGTCTGTACAGCCAATACTTTTAGAGCATCATGCACTTTCGCAATCATGCACCATACCAATGTTAGTCATGGCTACGTGGCTAAGATGTTTGCTTCGAAACCAAGTGCTTCCGGGTTCGCTCTATTGCACGATGGCGCCTATATATATATATATATAATTAAGTGGAGAATGGAAATTATAAACTGCGGTTTAAACGATAAATTACCTGCCTCTGGATACCTTCTAACAAAGACGGTACCCACACAAGTAATCTCCAGGAGTGCCTTCGGATTTAACTATCCCCTGGTTGCTTAGATACTTCAGACTACCCCTGGAATATTGAAGCAATCCTATCATATACCTATATATATATATAATTAATTTACGAAGGTGTTGTTAATTCTATTATTATCCAATGTAACTATTTTAAGAATGATAATAACAGAATCAATGACACAGGCGACAGCAGGCCAAAAAATAGCTTTTAAATAGCCGAGGGATTAAAATTAATCAAAGGACATACTAAGTATGTCTACCTGCTTGAAATAACAGTCAAAACTTGTAATTAAATCGCCAAAAATACACTGGTGATAACTACAGAAATCAAACGAAGGCAACCTCGGTTAAGACAATCTATTTACATACATTTAAGTATTTAAGTACATTGTCTTAACCGAATTTGCCTTCGTTTGATTTCTGTAGTTATCACCAGTGTATTTTTGGCGATTTTGATAACGAGTTTTGACTGTTATTTCAAGCAGGTAGACATACTTAGTATGTCCTTTGATTAATTTTATGTGTGTGTGTGTGTGTGTGTGTGTGTGTGTGTGTGTGTGTGTGTGTGTGTGTGTAGATAGATAGATAGATAGATAGATAGATAGATAGATAGATAGATAGATAGATTAAAGTAAAAATGAAGAAGTAAAACGTTTGGCAGCACTTGAAGAAATTTAATTTAGATATAGAATATGAACGTATATGTTTATATTTTCTATCTTAATTAAATTTCTTTTTCAAATGGTGCCAAACGTTTTGCTTTTACATTTTAACTTTAATCTATATTTACCTGCTCAATGAAAAACTACTTCTAACCACTTCTGACAGACAGTCTCAACATCACATTTTCAGTTGCAGTTCAAACCGAAGTTTTAGTTATAAACTAAACTGAGTACTCAGAGTACATACCTATTACATTACGTCGGTTGACAAAAACTCCTTATATATTCTTGATAGATCGCTAACCACTACACACATTTTTTTCTTTGCCTGTTTCTTTCTGTGTTCCTTTCTGTGGAAGAGCGTAGGCTCGAAACGTTAAAGACTTTTTCAATTCCCGAGCGTTATACTAATCCATCTGTTTGTTTTCTACACCATCTGTCATCGTCTGTTGTCTTTTTGTGAATTCTCCCTATATATATATAGATAGATAGATAGATAGACAGACAAACAGAGACAGATAGATAGGTAGAGATGTTTGTATATATGTATGTATGCATGTATGTTTGTATGTAGAGGGTACATGGCCTAGCGGTGAAGGTGCTGCACTCACAATCACGTTTTCAATTACTGTACCGGGTGATGCGTTGTGTTCTTGATCAAAACACTTCATCTCTCGTTGCTCTACGATCACTTCAACACCTGACTTATGATAAACCGCGCATCCGTTCAAACATCAACATTTCTTCATAGCATTTGACGCAATCCTCACTTAACGCTGCAGAGACATTCTTGAGAAGAGCGATTTTAAGCGAAACGACGTAGATCGAAATCTATTTCACCATACGTTCAACGATATAAACAAGAGTTATTTAGTTTAGTTTAGTTTAGTTGGTACTCCGTCGCTTACGACGCCGAGGGTTCCAGTTGATCCGATCAACAGAACAGCCTGCTCGTGAAATTAACGTGCAAGTGGCTGAGCACTCCACAGACACGTGTACCCTTAACGTAGTTCTCGGGGAGAATCAGCGTGACACAGTGTGACAAGGCTGACCCTTTGAATTACAGGCACAACAGAAACAGGAAGAAAGAGTGAGAGGAAGTTGTGGTGAAAGAGTACAGCAGGGTTCGCCACCATCCCCTGCCGGAGCCTCGTGGAGCTTTTAGGTGTTTTCGCTCAATAAACACTCACAACGCCCGGTCTGGGAATCGAAACCGCGATCCTATAACCGCGAGTCCGCTGCCCTAACCACTGGGCCATTGCACCTCCACAAACAAGAGTTATATTCCTATAGTATATGCCTGCAGTGTTTTTCTAGTCAAAAAAGACAAACTTCTAAATAAAACTCAAAACAGCTTTAGAATTAAACAATGTAATATATGTTTGTGCTATAAATACATTTAGCAAAGATTCTTAAAAATCAATAAGATTATTTACTTAAAGAACATGTCCATGGTTTGTGGCTGAGCATTATTTTTCTTCTGTTCGTATAATTCCTTGTAGCTGTTGTTTTCACTCATTATTAACCTGTTAAAGGCGGCAAACTGGCAGAATCGTTACTTCGCCAGACAAAACGGTTAGCGATAATTCTTCCGGATCTTCAGCTTCCGAGTTCAAATGCTGCCAAGATCGACTTTGCTTTTTTTTCACCCTTTTCGGAGTCGATAAAATAAGTACTAGTTGCAATCGACTTCTCCCCATCCTCAGAATCGGTGGCCTTGTGACAAATTTAGAAATTAACCTGTTTGATTATGAACTTTTCTTTCTTCTTCTCTCTCTCTGTATCTCCCCCCCCCCTCTCTCTCTCTCTCTCTCTCTTTCTCTTCCTTTCTCTTTCTATTGTGCTGTCTTAAAGCTTGGGTACATTGAGCAGTTACCTTCACGGGTCTAGAGGTTCATTTCTTATTTCTTATCTATATATTCTGTGGCTAGATGTCACTAAAGAAATACGATCGGGCCCTGTGTATTGATTTGCTCTGAGGCCTATAATGCTGTTCTCTCTCTCTCTCTCTCTATCTCTCTCTCTCTATCTCTCTCTCTCCTCTCTCTCTCTCTCTCTCTCTCTCTCTCTCTCTCTCTCTCTCTCTCTCTCTCTCCTCTCTCAGGATCTTTTTCACTGAAAATGGCTATAGCTTTACAAGCTATAAAACTGGAAAGCCTCAGAAAGATATTTAATTGTCAAAATCCGAGATGGTTTTAGTTTTGCATCTTCACTTGGACCAACTTCTTCGGTACGGTGCTGTACTAAATCCATGAGGTGCTGTTTGATATTTCTTCACCATGAGGTGGTGAGCAGTATTTCGTCTACCGCTACGTTCGGAGTTCAAATTCCGCGGAGGTCGACTTTGCCTTTCGAGGTCAATAAATTAAGTACCAGGGAAACATTGGAGTCGATGTCATCAACTAGTCCCCTCCCCACAAATTTCAGACCTTATGCCTCCAGCCGAAAGGATATTTCTTCACCATGAAATTCGAGGAACTGCACTTTTTTGTATTTTTTTAAGTACTATCGTACCTTAAAAGGGTTGTATCACTATGAAATTCGAAGTAGATATACAAAGATTGTATATCTACTGTATATATTCTTAGACGACGTTCGTGAATTTTTTTTTTTTTTGTGACTAGTAACGTTATCCATCATTGTTTATTTATATTTTACGGAAGCGAAAATACCACAAGTTACAAAAGAAAGAGAATGAAAATATATTAGCAAGCAAAAAAAAAAAAGATAGTTTGACAGGCGTACAGTTGAGAATTTTTTATTTTGGTGTCATATTATTTAACAACGACATTGAAAACCTTAAGGAAGGTTTTCGGTGCTTCATTTTGGTCCAACCACTGCGAAGAACATTTTTATTATTGTACAGAATCATCGCAAGTTACGGTCGAGAAATGGATCGGTCTGGTTACGGAAAAGGAGCGACGAGCAAATTTCATATTTGCGCATTTTCTGATTTTCATTCAAATACTGTGGTACCCATTTGTCGAGCTTATGGGATTTTCCGATCGCATGGAACGGTTGCAGGCAGTTTTCTGGTTAACTTGAAGTTCTTTTGCCAGTTCTTAAGTGGTTTCTCAATGACGGTCTTTAATTGACCGTCATCGATGACAGATGGGCGTCCACTACGCTCACAATCTTCAAGGCTCAGGACTCCACTGCGAAACCGTTTAAACCATTTTCGTGCTGACCACTCACTGGTCATTTCCTCACCAAAGGTTTCGTTGATATCGCGAGCAGTTTCAGCTGCTTTACGTCCGATTTTGAAGTTGAATAGCAAAATTGCTCGAATATCGCGCTTTGACCGTTCCATTTCAGATGATTGCAACAACGATGTCTTTATTGCCCACCTTGGGGTGGGGCTAAACATAGAGGGGTAGTACAAAAATGGACTAAAACACATAAGTGGGGAAAAAATAAAACGAATGAGAAGGATGGTATAAAAAATGAATAGATGATATGAAGGTCATTTGTTTCAGTCATTTGACTGCGGCCATACTGGAGCACCACTTTTTGTCGAACAAATCGACTCCAGAACTTATTCTTTGTAAGCTTAGTACTTATTCTATCGGTCTCTTTTGCTGAACGTAAACACACCAGCATCGGTTGTCAAGTGATGGTGGGGGAACAAACATAGACATACAAATACACACACATACATACACACATGCATACATACATACATACATACATACCTACATACATACATATATTTATATATATATATACGACGGGCTTCTTTCAGTTTCCGTCAACCAAATCCACTCACAAGGCTTTGGTCGGCCCGAAGTTATAGTAGAAGACACTTGCCCAAGGTGTCACGCAGTGGGACTGAACCTGGAACCATGTGGTTGGTAAGCGAGCTACTTACCACACAGCCACTCCGGTTTTTGTGAAATTTATCAAACATGTCCTTCAAACTGAACTTTTCTGTTTCTTTTGCAATCCCGTGTTTTTTTGGGGGTTTATTTTTTTTTTTCGTTCACCTGTTGTCCCATATCCGCTCGATTGACTTGTCCAGTCCGAAACAAATTCAACGGTTTTATGTATTTGATAACACCATTTAGATTCGTTCGTACTTGGAATCATTTTCGTTATTTAACGGTCTTTTCAAATTATTCCAGACATCAGGAATAACAAAATCTTATTGACTTTCTCTTTATTCCTGTCTATCTTTTCTCTAATCAACGCCGTGAGTCTATCAATCAGTCAAAACATGCTTTATTTATCTAACTTGTGTGAGATAAATGGCTCCAATTGTTTGACCTTTCTCAGCTTGGAATAGCGATCGTCCGGTTATTAGCTTTCATCTTTTACTTGTTTCAGTCATTAGACTGCGACCATGCTGGGGCACCAGCTTGGAGAATTCTTAGTCAAGTGGATCGATCTCAGCGCTTATTTCCGTCTCTTTTGCCGAACAATTAAGTTACAGGGACATAAACACATCTGCACCGGTTGTCAAGCGATGGTGTAGGACAAACAGACACACACACACATAAACACAAATATATATATCACATGAGTACAAGTATGGGTACGTGGGTGACAAGTTCGCTTTGCAACAATGCCGCTTCAGGTTTGATCCCATTTTACAGCTCTTTGGACAAGTATCTCCTACTATAGCTTCGAATAGACGAAAATCTTGCGTGTGAGATTTGCTGAATGAGAACGATGTAAAAGCCAGTCGGAGGACCTGTTTCTATATTTGGTCGGAAAACTTTATCATTATATCAATGTAATACCACCACCTGGGTGGAGGCGCAATGGCCCAGTGGTTAGGGCAGCGGACTCGCGGTTTCGATTCCCAGACCGGACGTTGTGAGTGTTTATTGGGCGAAAACACCTAAAACTCCACGAGGCTCCGGCAGGGGATGGTGGTGAACCCTGCTGTACTCTTCCACCACAACTTTCTCTCACTCTTTCTACCTGTTTCTGTTGTGCCTGTAATTCAAAGGGTCAGCTTTGTCACACTGTGTCACGTTGAATCTCCCCGAGAACTACGTTATGGGTACACGTGTCTGTGGAGTGCTCAGCCACTTGCACGTTAATTTCACGAGCAGGCTGTTCCGTTGATCGTATCAACTGGAACCCTCGACGTCGTAAGCGACGGAGTGCCAACAACAACAACCACCACCTGGTCCTTGAGTGTTTTTAGTAGAATTACACTGTTGGAAGCATTTGGACTGATAGGGGTAAGGGAAGGATAACTTCTTCCTTTACTTCCATCAGTCCCGAAGACCCTCAAAAGGGTCATTGTCGTTATCCATTCTCTTCTAATTAAACTAGTAAAAATATAAATTTTATGAGAGTATTTGAAATCAGCATTCTAACCTAATAAAACACTCATTTATTTTACGACTGTAAACTCAGACTTTATAAGTAAATAACTCGGGTCATTCAGAATTAAATGTATTTGTCAGACATACAATAGCAATGCCTGTGTCGAGATAAAGCTATCACCACCATCCATTAAACCAGCAGCGATTTATGAAAGTTTATGATGATATGTGGTTTCACACAGTGCTTCGAAAAACATAAAAGAGAATGTAAAAAAAAATAAAATAAAATAAACAATTGAATCTCTTGTAAATTTGCTGCAGTACATTTTTTTTTTTAATAAATTTATTTATCCTCTTTTATCTTATTTATATTTCATCGTCGTAATTAAGGTGCTAAAATATTGGTAGACAACGTTTCATGTGATCGATATGATTGGTAAACGTTAAATCTAATTTGATGATTGATAGTTTGAACTGACAATTGATGACCACTATACAAATAATTCCCTTGAACTCTGGAAAAAAACTTGTTTGAGTATTGCTTGTGTTCAATCAGCTATAAATTATATTCCATCAAGCGTGAATCTCGCTACTTAGGAGGTAGGAATGGTCGTTCGCTAATATTGTTTTTGTTTTTTGGTTCTGAGTTTTTTCTTGTTTTTTTTTGCTTAATTTTTTTTTTAGTAATTAAAACCTAATCATCAAACAGCTTATCGCAAAAGAAAACTCCTCAAATAAACCGTTGACATTTTGCTTTGTAGTATCCATATCTATCTATCTATCTATCTATCTATCTATCTATCTACCTTTCTACTTATCTGTCTGTCTGTCTATCTATCAATCTATCAATCTATCTATCTATCTATCTACCTATCTATCTATCTATCTATCTATCTACCTAGCTATCTACCTATCTATCTATCTATTTATCAATCTACCTATCTATCTATCATCTATCTATCTACCTATCTATCTATCTATCTATCTACCTAGCTATCTACCTATCTATCTATCTATTTATCAATCTATCTATCTATCTATTATCTCTGTGTGTGTGTGTGTGTGTCTCTCTCTCTCTCTCTCTTTCTCTCTCTCTCTCTCTCTCTCTCTCAATGTGAGTACGCGCGCATGTAGATATATATATATATATATATATATATATATATATATATAATACAAAGAATATATATGCATGTATACACACATATATGTACATACTTACATCTACATGTGTATATAGATGCATATCAGGGTACAGGACGTTAGAACAATGAACTACACATATATATATATATATATATATATATATATATATATATATATATATATATATATATGCCTACATGCATACATGCACGCATACGTATAATGACGCACATATATACACATACATACATGCATACATACATACAGACAATATACAAACATAACATGCATGCATACATAACATACATACACACACATCACTTTCCCTCTCACCTATAGACATATCTTAGCACGGAATACATACACACTCACTAACACACATACGCATTCATGCATGTACACCACACACACGCATACACACACACAGACACACACACAGACGCACACACAGACACACACACACATGCAGACTGTGTAGTAATAATGCAAATCTGCAGCTTTCTTTAACATCATTAATCAGTTTCTTCTCTATCACGTGACACTAAGGGATTCTGTGAACGCCATTATTTGTGCAACCCAGTCAATTGTGATTACAGGAACAAAAATGCAGCATGAGAAAATATGTAGAAGTACCATCGTCCAACCTTGAAATTGGTGACGTGATCCGTGCCCTGGGACAGATATGAGTTAATGTGCAGTTTACCTTCGTAAAAAAAAATTGGAAGTAAATTGTCCTGAAAGAAATGAAAATAAATTGCGATAGAAACCAGAAGTGACTGCTGAAGAGGAAACAATGTGGAACTAGAGATGATTTGGGATCTTTTGGCTTGCTATCCCAGATTTGGAAATTTGGGAATTAAGTGAAATTTTCCAAATTTGGTATATTGATGTAAATTTTCACGCTGAATCCGAATTGAAATAATTGTATTTTATTTTATTAGAACATTTATATACAAAAAAAAAAAACAAGGAAGAAAAGAGACGAGAGGGGAAAAGAAAGAAAGAAAGAAAGAAAGAAAGAAAGGAAGAAAGAAAGAAAGAAAGAGGCGGAAGGAACGATGAGTCACATATCCCAGAACGAGTGAGGTGCTCAGCTGTGCTCCACGGTAATGACCGTGATGGTGTTGCTGCGACACTAGCTGTACCAGCCTCTCCACTTCACGGGGCTCATTTCTCAGAGGGGCCGACGTTATTCCTACCTTGCGGAGAAAACAGAACATGCGGTCCTGGAAAACCTGACGTCTCGACGGGGACCGGCACAAAACTGATGGCGGCCGGCCAGGCTCCTGTGTTTTGGGATTCATTTATTGCCAGAAAAGAGGAGTCAGAAGTCAGTATTTCCTGCGTGGTGACTGTCTGCTGCAAAATGGCAGATAGAAATAACACAGGCATAAAATGATATCACTTGTCAAAACTTGTAGTAGTAGTAGTAGTAGTAGTAGTAGTAGTAGTAGTAGTAGTAGTAGTAGTAGTGGTGGTGGTGGTGGTGGTGGTGGTGGTGGTGGTGGTGGTGGTGGTGGTGGTGGTGGTGGTGGTGGCGGTGGTGGTGGCGGTGGTGGTGGCGGCGGCGGTGGCGGCGGTGGCGGCGGCGGCGGCGGTGACGGCGGCGGCGGCGGTGACGGCGGCGGCGGCGGTGACGGCGGCGGCGGCGGTGACGGCGGCGGCGGCGGTGACGGCGGCGGCGGCGGTGACGGCGGCGGCGGCGGTGACGGCGGCGGCGGTGACGGCGGCGGCGGTGACGGCGGCGGCGGTGACGGCGGCGGCGGTGACGGCGGCGGTGGTGAAAGTGTCACACTACATCTTTGCTTGTTACTGTGGAAACAGACGCCAATGTGAAGACTTTCGGTCATGTGTCTATGTGTACAGCTAAAATTGCCCGACATTTGCAAGCTTCAAAAGCTGTTTACTTTTTATTAACTAATTTATGGCAAAATGAATTTCCATTTCCATTTGCCATAAATTCACTTTCATAATTAACATGCAGAGCTAAATCCGTAGAACCAAATCTGAAAACAATTGGAACTAAACTGAAAAACAAGAATACGAAATCTGTGACAGCAACCGAAAAGATATGTGATTTATTTACATCATATAGGCGCAGGAGTGGCTGTGCGGTAAGTAGCTTGCTTACCAACCACATGGTCCCGGGTTCAGTCCCACTGCGTGGCATCTTGGGCAAATGTCTTCTACTATAGCCTCGGTCCGACCAAAGCCTTGTGAGTGGATTTGGTAGACGGAAACTGAAAGAAGCCCGTCGTATATATGTATATATATATATGTATATGCGTGTGTGTTTGTGTGTCTGTGTTTGTCCCTCTAGCATTGCTTGACAACCGATGCTGGTGTGTTTATGTCCCCGTCACTTAGCGGTTCGGCAAAAGAGACCGATAGAATAGGTACTAGGCTTACAAAGAATAAGTCCCGGGGTCGATTTGCTCGACTAAAGGCGGTGCTCCAGCATGGCCGCAGTCAAATGACTGAAACAAGTAAAAGAGTAAAAGAGTAACAAGCATACGTGGAGAAACAAATTTAGAGATCGTGAAAAACTATTGACGAGTTTCACTTCGTGCATCCAACGCCAGTTATTTTTCCCCGAAAATGTTATTATTTTCATCGCATATAAAATATACGTATGGTCTTTATGCTCTATACTGGTAATATCTTGTTGGCACTCCGTCACTTACGACGTCGAGGGTTCCAGTTGATCTGATCAACGGAACAGCCTGCTCGTGAAATTAACGTGCAAGTGGCTGAGCGTTCCACAGGTGCGTGTACCCTTAACGTAGTTCTCGGGGATATTCAGCGTGACACAGTGTGACAAGGCTGGCTCTTTGAATTACAGGCACAACAGAAATAGGAAGTAAGAGTGAGAGAAAGTTGTGGTGAACGGCAGGGTTCGCCACCATCCCCTGCCGGAGCCTCGTGGAGTTTTAGGTGTTTTCGCTCAATAAACACTCACAACGCCCGGTCTGGGAATCGAAACCGCGATCCTATAACCGCGAGTCCGCTGCCCTAACCAATGGGCCATTGCGCCTCCACTCTGGTTATATCACATACATTGTTTACATCAGTGGTTCTCAACCAGGGTCCATATGGTCCCTGGGGATTTTTGGAAGTCCACATAACAAAATAATAATTTTAGAGTTCAGAAAAGCATTCTAAGGGCTCCTGAAAACTTTTTCTTTAGATGTATTTATTGGTATGTATTGCAAGAAACAGCCAGGTTTCTTTCCCTGACGTTTTAAATAGTTCATCCAACACAAGTGAATGTGTGAGACAAACTAGGAATTTCGAAGTAAGTATTTATAAAGCTAGTTGTTAAACATCGATTTACTTTCACTTTCTTACGATGTAAAGCGCATCTTAATCCAGATACGAGGTTTTTAGAAATCTCACCAGAATAACGCAATAGGCTGAAAGAAATTTTGTGATCAGAGGAAGTCGGCGGCTTTAAAAGGAAATGCTGTGATTTTTCAATAGATAAATACTCCCACGATACACAAGGATAGAGAAAATTTTTTAGCGACCTACCCTCTTTATCAATGAGAGGACAAAATAAAAACTTCGTTCCATTTAGGCGCAGGTATGGTTGTGTGGATTAAGAACATCAGTTTGCAATGGGATGGTTTCGAGCACAGCACAACACCTTAGCAAACGCTTGCTGTAGTAACCCCCGAACCGACAAATGCCTTGTGAGTGAATTTGGTAGACAGAAACTATATGGAATAAGGCGGCGTGCTGGCAGAATCGTTAGCATTCCGGGCGAAATGCTTAGCGGTATTTCGTCTGTCGTTACGTTCTGAGTTCAAATTCCGCCGAGGTCGACTTTACCTTTCATCCATTCGGGGTCGATAAATTAAGTACCAGTTATGTACTGGGGTCGATGTAATCGACTTAACCCCTTTGTCTGTCCTTGTTTGTTCCCTCTATGTTTAGCCCCTTGTTGGCAATAAAGAAATAAGAAACTATATGGAATCCCGATGTATGTGTGTGTGTATAAATAAATATGTGTGTGTGTGTGTGTGTGTGTGTGTGTGTGTGTGTGTGTGTGTGTGTGTGAAGAGGCATATGAAAGACTAATCCTAGAGTGAAAAACAATTCCTCATCTAATAATAAAACAAAATAATAGCCAGGTGGTTACAGTATTCCCCCTTGTCCCTGTTTGAATGTGGTAGCCTTAGGGATAAAAGGAAGGAACGACTGGATTCGGATTTTAGCTCATTAGAAAATTATACTGATGAAAGGTACCGAAATAGCTCTTTGTTATCTCCTGTCAACTGCTGATTCAGGAAGTGTTTCGAACTGTAAGTCGTATGTTAAATAATCAAATATAATGCATAAATGCCGAAATCGTAATGACTCTTGGCGGTAAAGGAAATTTGGCAACTGAAGTGGGTTTATTCATGTCATTTTGTTCTTTCGGTTAATTACCGTACACGTCCTTCAAAATCATTTATGATAGTTAGATAGATAGACGGACAGACAGACTGACAGACAGATAGATAGATAGATAGATAGATAGAGAGAGAGAGAGAGAGAGAGAGAGAGAGAGAGAGAGAGAGAGAGAGACGGACGGACGGACTGACGGATGGACGGACAGATAGATAGACAGACAGACAGACAGATAGATAGATAGATAGATAAACAGACACACATACACACACGCGCACACACACACTAATAACCTTTAGTTTCCTCCCAAAATTTCTGAGCAGCAGCAGTAGTAGTAGTAGTAGTAGTAGTAGTAGTAGTAGTAGTAGTAGTAGTAGTAGTAGTAGTAGCAACAGCAGCAGCAGCAGTAGTAGTAGTAGTAGTAGCAGCAGCAGTAGCAGTCCGACTATTCCTATTGGTAAAAAAGATATCCACTTGTATTTTCCAAATGTAAAATACAGTGAGAGTGAGAATAAGAGAGGGGGAGAAGCAGTAGGAGAGGAGGGGAGGAGGGAAGAAAAAAACCTTGTTTCTGAGCATTGAAAAGAATGTTTTGATGTTAACATACATCATATATATCCGTTACTTTAAATTGTGTCTATACCCTATAACAACCGTTAGACTTTGATCTCGTTAGATCAAAGTTCCCTTTTTGAAGTTGTCACATCTGAAATATTGAACTACGTTGAAATAACCAAGCTGTTCAATTGAAAACCTATATTTTAACATGCCAAAAACTTTCTGGATCTCATGTAAAAAGTTACATAATGAATTTTTTTTTAAAGACAAAAAAAAAAACAAGCAAAATGGATCTCCGTCAGTTTCGACGAATAGTTCAATTAACTGAACAGCCTACGTATTGAATAAACGTGTAAGGAATCAGTGGTGTTCCTGGGGTGCGTGCCACCCGAGCAGCCCTTCGGATTGTCGCTCCCGTACTCCTTCTTTTATATAGGTTTACACATCGGATCCAAAATGCTTCACCTATGAAAGCATCGCCCCCGAGATTGACCGGCCTCTTCATTCCCACCTTTAGCCACGCTACTGTAAGTGGAGCCTCGTGGAGCTTTAGGTGTTTTCGCTCAATAAACACTCACAACGCCCGGTCTGGGAATCGAAACCGCGATCCTATGACCGCGAGTCCGCTGCCCTAACCACTGGGCCATTGTGCCTCCACCATCACCATCACCAACAACAATAACAACAACAAAAAGCAATACAACAACAACAACAATACATATCGAGCTAACGGAAATCTCAACGTAGTAACTCGATTTGCGAGAAATAGCTGCTATACATCTCTCGAATTTCATCCTTTTATCTTCAAGAACGAAGAATACTTTATAGTCCATAAATGTACCGGAAAACGTGATGATCACGGCTGGAATGCCTTTGATTACAAGCCTACTCGATTAAGACTCACGTGGAGACAAACAAGTTAACTCAGAATCAATACTGCTCTAAAGTGCCGAACATTTTCTTTACAGCAATCGAAATTATTCGCCATTTTCCCCCCGCCCCCCTTTAAAAAACATCTGTGAATTTTTCATTTATTCTTTTACAACTTTTATTTCTTAGGCTGTGTGATAAGTAACTTGCTTACCAACCACATGGTTCTGGGTTCAGTCCCACTGCGTAGCACCTTGGGCAAGTGTCTTTTACTATAGCCTCGGGCCGACCAAAGCCTTGTCAGTGGATTTGGTAGACGGAAACTGAAAGAAGACCGTCGTATATATGTATGTGTGTGTGTGTGTGTGTGTGTGTGTGTGTGTGTGTGTGTGTGTGTGTGTGTGTCCTCAACATCGCTTGACAACCGATGCTGGTGTGTTTACGTCCCCGTAACTTAGTAGTTCGGCAAAAGAGACTGATAGAATAAGTACTAGGTTTACAAAGAATAAGTCCTGAGGTCGATTTGCTCGACTAAATGCGGTGCTCCAGCATGGCCGCAGTCAAATGACTGAAACAAGTAAAAGGAGAGAGTAACGAAAAGATATAACGGTGTTTGCTTCTTTATAATCCACCTTTTTTTTTTTGCCATAGTTTGTAAAAAGTTGGAAACCAATCAATTTTATTAGACAAACCATAGGCACGGGTTTGGCTGTGTAGGTAAGAAGCTTGCTTCCCAACCATGTAGTTTTGGGTTCAGTCCCACTGCGCAACACCTTGGTCAATTGTCTTTTACTATTACCTCAGGCCAACCAAAGCTTTGTGACTTGATTTGGTTGGCGGGAACCCCAAAAAATCCCATGTGCTTATGTGTGTTTGGAATTATTTCCCCACCGCTTGACAACTGGTGTTGGTTTGTTTACGGTTCGATAAAAGTGACGGATAAAATAAGTGCCAGAGTTTAAACCATTACCTCCCATAATTCTATTAACTGGAATTTTTTTAATGAAACTTTGATTTCTAGCATAAAACAGCCTTAGAAACACGCTGGGTTGATCAAAATAACATTTTAAATAGAAATAAGCGAGATATTGGGTGAAAAATTAGCAAACGTCATTTGAATATCAGAGAAATATACCAAGTAGATATAGCAAAAAGGTTAGATATGTGTAAATATTGACAGATAATTACGAAATTTGTAATTTTTAAGTGATCTCATATGAGATCACTGGTAGGTAATGGGTTAAAGAATAAGTACTGGTGGGGGCGATTTGCTTGACTAAAACCCGTCACGGCGGTGCCCCACCGTGGCCACTGTCCAATGACTGAAACAAAAGATAAAGATAGGAATGGGCTGAGCTGGGTTGGAGCGTCTTCGATCATAAGTCTGTCTACTAATTAATATCTGTCTACTAATTAATATCTGTCTACTAATTAAGCGTTCAAATGGCAGCGTCGTTAACGCGTTGGACGAAATACCAAGCAATACTTATTCTGGCTCCAAGTTTTCCGATTTCAAACAACACCCAGGTCAATTTTGCGTTTATTAGGCGATTGACTGGTGGAATCGTTATAGCGTCGGACGAGATGCCGTTCTAGGTCTTTACGTTTTGAGTTGAAATCCTGTCACAACCCACATGGGTAGTAGATTTACTCCATCGCCGGGTTTAAATCCCCATTTGACCATTAGCTGCCCATAGCGGAGAATTCTACTCTTTTGAAAATATTTAGATCAGACCCCCCACCCCCCACCCACTTCTCATGGGTTTTTAAAAATTTTTTTAAAAACTTGCTGAGTCTGGAGGAAGCAGTAGTGTCTTTGAAACCTTTGCATTCTTCTGAGACTAGTGAGCACGATGTCATTAATGTTCCGTTTAAGCTGTTGCTATCAACACTTACATGAGAGTCGTGGGCAGAGATAAGACTCCAGGTGGGAGTCTGTGTGTGTCGGGAAAGGATGCAACAATGTGACGAAAAGTGGAAACACGAGTGATCTGGGGTACATGAACAGTGAACGTAAGAAACCTTCCAGGTCTGAAGAACAGGGGACGTTATAGTAGCAACAGGAATGAGAGAGAAATGAGCCAGTATACCGATGAGGTAAACGCTGGAGAATGTTTCTTTGTGACTGAATGTCAGTCAGTCGAGAAGCCCTTCTCTGGGTGCGGTCCAGGATATCCGTGCGCGTTGTAGCAAAATCGATCCAATTGTGAGAGCAGTACTCCGTTGTAGACTTTACTTGAGCCTTTTAGAGAATCAGCAGTTGTTGGAGACTGAAAAAAAAAAAAAAAAAAAAGAACCGTTCTTTTGGATGCGATCCTAGCTAAGCTAACCATGTGCTTTCATCAGAAGAGAACATCAGTAATAATGAAACCCAACGTTTTGAGCAACTTTGAAGAATCTAGCTGAGGGCTCCTCATGTTTAGTGGAAATGTGATAAGGTGATGTTTCCTAGATATGAGTAGCTCATGAGATTTTTTCTTTTTCTTTTTTTTTTTTTTTTGCTGTTATAAGAAGCAAGGTTGAAGAGGGTTATCAAGGTACTCTTTCATGGAATCAATGCAGGTTTGGTGTGAAGTGTCTAGGTATGAAATGAGACGTATTAATTATGTGTAACTGGGAAAAGTTAAGATGAATAAAAAGGTTGTGTCAACTGCATGAATGAGTGTCGTTGGCTGTAACGGCAAGTAGGCCACTGATATATATATAGAACGAAGTGGGGGACATAAATGAACCCCAGAAAACACCAGAGCTGATAAAAGGTGGGACAAAAAGAGCTCCATCAATACATGCCGCGATAAGAAGCATGCAAGATATGGTCAAAGGCGTTTGCTGATATCAACAGCAAAAGCATTCCCTTCGTCGAACTTCTCTTAAGCGAGACTCTACTGGTGAATGACATAAGAGTAGATCTCCAGTTGATCTGCTTCTGCGGAGACTGTACAGTTGGTTACTAAAGAGAGAGGGGTGCACGTTTTCCAACACGTCATTCTCTAACAATGGCGCTCTTTAGCACCTTATTCAAGGTATTGAATAATGTCATTGTTCACAGTTCTCTTCTTTGTCTTAAGATGTTTGAGGTGAGAGCAATAGGAGAAAAGTTGTCTGGGATATAGAAATTGCCTTGTTTGGAATAGGACACGCTGAGACATGCTGTCAAATGTCAGGATGAATCCAGGTAAAAAAATGTCACAGGAAAAAAGTCACGGAAAAAAAGTCACAGGGGTTTTGTCCGGGTGTGGGATTGTCCTAGGGGGGTTTAGTCCGGGTGCGTGGTTGTCTTAGGGGGGTTTTGTCCGGATCCCATAAATTAATTGTAACTTTTTTTCCTGTGATTTTTTTTTCCCCAAACCAAAATTGTGACTTTATTACTATGACTTTATTACCGGTCACCGTCAAGATATATCCCCGCAGTGAGTAACTAAAGAGTTTGGTGAATGTAGGAGCAAGTTCTGGGACGCAATGTTTGCATGTAATGAAAAGGACACTGTCAGGGCTGGCAGCTTTTGCCTTCCTCTTTCCTTCTCCTCTACAACCAGTCTCGAAGTCCTAAAAAAGAGTCCAAACACTGCATTCTCTCAATTAAATAATAAGAATTATTCAGAAACAATAATTTCATATTCATATATGGAATTATGGTTGTTACCCCGAGGCTTAATTAGATTTCGTACCTAAAGGGTTCGAGCAACCAGCCACGTGTATCTGATTGTACTCACATCATTTAGTTGGAAAAGAAATAATAAATAATAACTGGGCTCGTGGTTTGAAACGGTTTTCCTGGTACATTAAGAAAGGATGACTGAAATAAAACAGATTTCTAACTCTGGCACAAAACCAGAAATTGGTGGCGAGACAGTCGATTGTACTGACCCCAAGGACATAAGGTTGACTTTGGCGTGATTTGAACTCGGAAAGTAAAAGGTCTTAACTAAATGCCACAAGGTACTCTGTTCGATCCTGATAGGATACTGACAAGCCACTGCCCTGTGAAAAAAAAAAGGACTAATAAAATTAAGATAATATTTGTCATTGAATTAATGTGGCTTTTTCCTCTGCTCATAGAAACTTCTAATGAGCTTGTTAATGCTCACTACATTGAATATATTAACACTAATTTAACTCCCAATTTTCATACGGATAGCGACCCTGCATAATTAACTTCACATTTATTTTGGTAAATATTCTAATTGCCTGTTTGCTAGTGTATAGTACTCTCTTTTATTTGTTTCTGCGGCCATTTCTTTAGTCGAGAAAATCGACTCCAGGACTTATTCTTTGTAAGCTTAGTATTTATTCTATCGGTCTCTTTTTGCCGAACCGCGAAGTTACGTGGACGTAAACACACCAGCATCGGTTGTCAAGCGATGGTTGGGGGGGGGGACAAACACAGACACACAAACACACATACATATATATATATATGTATACATATATACGACGGGCTTCTTTCAGTTTCCGTCTACCAAATCCACTCACAAAGCTTTGGTTGGCCCGAGGCTATAGTAGAAGACACTTGCCCAAGGTGCCACGCAGTGGGACTGAATCCGGAACCATGTGGTTGGTAAGCAAGCTACTTACCACACAGCCACTCCTACGCCTCTCACCTATACTTAGCTAATATGGTGAGGTATATACTCTGCCGGTGAGGACTAATAATACCGAAACATGTTCAGAGTTATGTTCGTATTTACAGAAATGATTGAAATAGCTTTACTAACTGAGATAATATTGTTTTTTTTCCTTCTCACGTAAATATTTTTGATAGGGTGGTATTTAACGCCCGCTTCATTTAATATGTTGATCCTAACTCAATTGTCCCCAAAGTAGGCAGTGATGGGAGCAGTACAAAGATCCAAAGGTTTGATAAGCTAAGATAGAGTTGCAAAGGCCATTGTTTTATTTGTATAACAGCAAGCAGCGTTAACTTATATTTATCAGTGCAAGTATATGTTTTACATCTATATACTTCATTTAGATGTGGAGGCGCAATGGTCCAGTGGTTAGGGCAGCGGACTCGCGGTCATAGGATCGCGGTTTCGATCCCCAGACCGGGCGCTGTGAGTGTTTTTTGAGCGAAAACACCTAAAGCTCCACGAGGCTCCGGCAGGGGATGGTGGCAAACCCTGCTGTACTCTTTCACCACAACTTTCTCTCACTCTTACTTCCTGTTTCTGTTGTGCCTGTAATTCAAAGGGTCAGCCTTGTCACACTGTGTCACGCTGAATATCCCCGAGAATTACGTTAAGGGTACACGTGTCTGTGGAGTGCTCAGCCACTTGCACGTTAATTTCACGAGCAGGCTGTTCCATTGATCGGATCAACTGGAACCCTCGACGTCGTCGTAAGCGACGGAGTGCCAACAACTTCATTTAGATATACAAATCGTTTCTATTTCAACGGTGATATGCAGACACTTAGCATACAATGGCGATTTTGGATTTTTAACTGGATGACAGTCAAAAGGAAAATGTCTGAGACGTTTCTACTGGCTTTTTTAAAAACATATGCTGTTTTCTTTCAAGACACCAACTCTATTCATAATGATGAATGCTCCAAGCGGGATCAAGCATGATGCTGCTTTTTATTAGTTGTATTCAGCTAAGTTTGACGACGTCAGTTTGTGACTATAAGAAAATGAGGATCTAGTTCAAAACGGGGGCACCAGTTTTCATTTATGTTTTATGTAGTGTTTTTGGTACCGAAAGACTTTATAGAACAAAAAAAAAATTTTGTATTCGAAGTTATTTCATGTAAAAAAAATTGTCTTATTTCGATAATTTCAACCAAACACTGACAAGTATTCAGCTGTTTATAGTTACTCCTTTGGCAGTTTAAGCGGTGTAAAGCGTATTTAATCTCCATTACTTCTGACATTTTGCAGAGAGGCAACACACGTGTGTTCGTTTTCCTTCGTTTTATTTTTAATATAATTTCGTTAACATCTGCCTGAACTGTATGTGTACAACATTTGCCCTGACCCTAACTCTAACCCTTCCCTCAAAAACCAGGCCTTGAACTAGATCCGAAAATGATGCTCCTTCTATCAAAATCAAATCAGCCCTCTGCCAACATTTCATTTAATTAGACATAACATAGACCATCGTGAGATCATCCAGTTTCCGAGCACTCTAAATTTTAGATGATAGCAAAACAGACCAGACGATGAGGTGACAAGAATTGACTTAACTTCAAAATGGCATTGATCTAACATCAAAGATTTTTTTTTTAATCACATATTTATTTACCAAACAATAATCAACGTTTCTGATTACTATCCTACACTGCGGAATGAAGTGAAGATGTATTTTAACTGACCGGCGTCATATTTAGTAGGGCGAAGCACCAATGCAATCGCTCAGCTTCTTTTTGAACTGAAATCTTCTGAATGCAGATATTTAAAACTTCTTGGTGCCTTCCCGCTTCAGGCAGAGAAGCTGATATCCCTGCATGAAACAGACCCATCCGCTTAAAACTGTGAATACAATTTGGTTACGGGTATGATGTAAATTTACCTTTTCAAGTTGCTGTTACGTTTAAGTCTTTCTGAAATACAAAGACTTGTTTATAGTGTTTCTTAGTTCGCTGTATGTGTGCATTATTAGTCGCTAAACGTATGACATGGAAGTGAAAGAAACGGTAATCCCAATAGAATTGAGGACCACTATTCGAACATAACTAATATTCAAATAAACAGAAAAGTTGTTGAAAAAAAAATTTATTTTATGCCAAGGACAGTAACTCAAGTAATGTTGAGGATGAATTGTGTCCCCTTAAAATTTTTTTTTTCTAATTCATTTACTTAACTTTTTATTTAATACACAAGCACACGCATTACGCTTCCAGCGAAACGTACTAGCCTCATACCTTTCTGACCTTCGCGCATTATATATGTATGCACATATATGGTCGCAATCACATGGTTCCGGGTTCGGTCCTACTGCGTGGAACCTTGGACAAGTGTCTTCTACTATAGCCTCGGTCTGACCAAAGCCCTGGGAGTGGATTTGGTAGACGGAAACTGAAAGAAGCTTGTCGTGTGTGTGTGTGTGTGTGTGTTTCCCGCCATCACCACCACCATCACTGCTTCACAACTGCTGTTGGTGTGTTTACGTCCCCGTAACTTAGCGGTTCGGCAAAAAGGCCCGATAGAATAAGTACTAGGCTTTAACAATATAACTCTTGAGGTCGATTTGTTTGACTAAGAACCTTCAAGTCGGTGTGCTCCAGCATGGCCGCAGTCAAATGAATGAAACAAAAGAAATGTGTGTGTGTGTGTGTGTGTGTGTGTGTGTGTGTGTGTGTAGATAGATAGGTATTCAATTTTTCAGCAATTTCTCGATATTATTGCTTATGTTGTTGTTGTACTCATTGTTGTCCTTGCTTAGTTTGTCCCTTGGGAATTTGACTTCCTTTGGACTGCGTACACTATCATCATCATCGTCGTTTAACGTCCGCTTTCCATGCTAGCATGGGTTGGACAATTTGACTGAGGACTGGTGAACCAGATGGCTACACCAGGCTCCAATCTGATTTGGCAAAGTTTCTACAGCTGGATGCCCTTCCTAACGCCAACCACTCAGAGAGTGTAGTGGATGCTTTTACGTGCCACCGGCACGAAGGCCAGTCAAGCGGTACTGGCAACGGCCACGCTCAAAATTGTGTATTTTACGTGCCACCTGCACAGGAGCCGGTTCGGCGGCACTGGCAACAATCTCGCTCGAATGTCTTTACACGTGCCATCTGGCACAGGTGCCAGGAAGGCGATGCTGGGCACATGTGCCATTGACGGTTTCGCTTTCGCTTGCCCCAATAAGTCTTCGCTAGCAGAGTTTCGTTTCCAATGAAGGAGACGACGTTGGCATGGGTGCCAGTCGTCAAATTTAATTCGATTTCGATTTCACTTGCCTATATATGTATGTATGTATCTGTGTGCATATGTCTGTTTGTCCCCCCCCCCCCAGCATCGCTTGACAACCGATGCTGGTGTGTTTGCGTCCCCGTAACTTAGCGGTTCGGCAAAAGCGACCGATAGAATAAGTACTAGGCTTACAAAGAGGGGTCGATTTGGTCGACTATAAAGACGGTGCTCCAGCATGGCCGCAGTCAAATGACTGAAACAAGTAAAAGAGAGTAAAGAGTATGGAACATACTATACTTGCTGCTGCTCAGTGTGTCTAGGACTGCATTAAGACAGTTAGGAGAGGTTTGAGGGTGGTTCAGGTACTGTTTCTAGCAGACTAAGATGTTACCTGTTGACTCAGAGTGTTGCCCTGTTGAAGTTTGGCAGAATCATTCCTTCCCTGTTGAAGTATAGACTTTGTGTATTATCATTTTATTCCTTTATCACATTACTTACCAACTTCCACAAGGTTTATGACAAGCTAATTGGGGGAGCCTCTACATGCTTGTTCGATCTGCTAGAAATAGCGACCAAATCACCCCCTACCATCTTTAAAAAGAGGCATTGGGTAATGTGATCGTGTATAGACTGTGTATGAGAACCAAAAAAAATGGGACAGTGCTGTTGATCATAGGTCTGATGAATAAGAACAGTACTTTCTTTTTTTTCAGGACGACCGAAATTATAAAAGCAATCATGATAAAGCAACAGTTATCTCCCTTCCCATTAACTTTCCTTTCACATTTACTCTTTTACTTGTTTCAGTCATTTGACTGCGGCCATGCTGGAGCATCGCCTTTAGTCGAGTAAATCGACCCCAGGACTTATTCTTTGTAAGCCTAGTACTTATTCTATCGGTCTCTTATGCCGAACCTCTAAGTTACGGGGACCTAAACACACCAGCATCGGTTGTCAAGCGATGTTAGGGGAGACAAACACAGACACACAAACATACACACATATATACATATACATATATACGACGGGCTTCTTTCAGTTTCCGTCTACCAAATCCACTGACAAGGCTTTGGTCGGCCCGAAGCTACAGTAGAAGACACTTGCCCAAGGTGCCACGCAGTGGGACTGAACCCGGAACCATGTGGTTGGTAAGCAAGCTACTTACCACACAGCCACCCCTCGCCTATGTAGACATCTGTAACATAAGCACCAGTTAACTAGTCATCAACTGTAGTTGATTTAACTATGCCCTTTCTTATTTATGATATTGGTACTAACCAGCTATGCCTTTCCTGTTTGTGACCCAGGTATTAATTAGCTATGCCCCTTTTTTATATTTATAACTTTAATCTCAATCAGCTATACCTCTTCTTGTTTATCTAGGGTGCTTCCCCCTCCTCCTCTCTCTCTCATTTCACTGTCCTTTGTTGCTTGAACAACTAAAGATACCACTGAATCACTCCTACAGATTGTACTGTGCTGCCTGTATAGGAATATCGTCAGACCTGTCTGACCCTCACTTTTATTCACTGGGCCGTGCTACCTATGTAACAAAGATAGGAATGGATCTACTTGTATTTAACCTTTCCTACTATCAGCCTGTACTCAATACACCCAGCTATCACTCTCCTCTCCCACCACTTCAAACAGTTTCAACCATCATATTTTGTTCCCTTCACCTTATTTTGTTCCCTTCTCATTATAGCAATGTTCTGTCAGCACTTTACTATTTGCTCTCATAGTTACATCATCTTGAACAAACAGAGACAATTTAGAGATAACTTCACTGGTGTTGGTGTCCCAGAGAAATACGCATTGAGAGGTCACAACTCCAGAACTATTGATATGTTATTAGAATTTCACATGAAAGAACTGAAAGACAGATTCTTCAAGTTACACCAACGTGCAGGAGATCTAGGAGTAGACCAAGAAAAAGAGGGTTGGATAGGATCCATAGTCTCATAGTTGGTCACACATGGGAATCCAGTTGGAAAGTCTAACAACAATTGCTTCTGACTGGACCCTATGGAGGATATGCCTGAGGACTCTACTTCAATGAACCTCCCAGGAATAGTGGTTAGAGAAGATGGACGATGGGTGGATATTGTCATAGATATTGCTGCATTACCAAAATAATTGGTATTTCAATATGCTTGCTGGCTACTGCTAGACACGTAAGAGAGAGACTTGCTTGAGGAAAATTACAAGAGAAAATCAAACCAAGCAATATTTTTTTAAAAAGAGGTTTGTCTTTTCAATCATATTTTAATAAATATGTAATTAGACAGGTCTTTAAAAATTAAACTGCATACCACACATAAATTTAACCTGATGAGAAATGTTACAAACTTATTCGAATTCTGTTATATATATATTTCATCATCATCATCATCATCATCGTTTAACGTCCGCTTTCCATGCTGGCATAGGTTGGACGATTTGACTGAGGACTGGTGGAGCTCAAAGGCTACATCAGGCTCCAATCTGATTTGGCAGAGTTTCTACAGCTGGATGCCCTTCCAAACGCCAACCACTCCGAGAGTGTAGTGGGTGCTTTTACGTGTCACCCACACGAAGGCCAATCTGAGCCGGTGCCACATAAAAAGCATCTGTGCCAGTGCCATGTGAAAGCAAACATGTTGGTGCCACATAAAAAAGTACCCATGTCAGTGCCACATACAAAGCACCCAGTACACTTTGCAAAGTGGTTGGCAATAGGAAGGGCAATTAGCCCTCTCTTTTCAGAATGAATAGACGAAAAGCTAAATATTGTGTGTGTATATATATATATATAAGGGCATTACTATACATGAATGCCTCACGCTAAGAGGGACTCTAAGGTCAAACTACCATGTGTCTTGACCATACTATACTGATGAGTAAAAGGTGCATATTACTGCAATAATTACGAAATCATGATCTATAGTTTAGTCTGTTTTTAAGGGGCTAGCTTTGAGAGTTGCATTTCCTCGCATTCGGTAAAAATGTGTTTATTATGGTAGTTTGACCTTAGAGTCCCTCTTAGTGTGAGGCATTCATGTATGGTAATGCCCTTATATAAATAAATATATGTTATGGAGTAAATGATGGATTTTTCCCTTATGAGGTTTTTTCACGCTAGCTACTTGATAAATTCTTATAAAAGACTTTATCCTATTATTGAATTATATATATATATTAATAGTTATCGCCAAGCCAACATCGCAGTCCAAAAAATTAGGACGAATGCTGCCGTTGATTAGCTCCAAGAGGCCATCTCCTCTAGCTAGCTATGTGACTCCCGAACCTGTGTCCATTATAACCTTCGAACAGAGGAGGTCAGCCGCTTCCCTTTGCTCGTCTGGCATCTACAGACTAGTTTCAGGGTGTTGCCCCTTATCAATGTAGAGCAGCCGAACCTAGCAGGCGTCGCTACTGACCTTCTGTACGAAGGATTATTTACCAAAATTCAGTGGAATACATCCACTGGTTTTCAAAAATAGAAATATTAATATGGATCAAATATTTTCCCACTCTCATATTTATCTTTGGGTACTTTATTTTAAGTAGCCAGACATGCCATCTTTTTGAACTTGTCACTCCTTGGAATAATATATACATACATATATAAATTAGTTACTCTCATTCTTGAGACAAATTTTTTGTTTCCTAATCGGTGCCACATAAATTTGTTACAATTCTCTGGAATGAATATTAAAAAAAACTGTCAAAAACGCCTGAAGGGTGTAGAGAATATTTATGTAAATTGATTACTAATGAGTTAATAGGAATAACAAAAAGACTCTTACAGTATTGAAAGAGCACATTTCAATTATGAACAGTCCAAATTGACTACCATAGTAGTCATACATAATATTGTTGTCCAACAGTTAGTGCTGCTGCAGCTGCCAATTCCATCATGCTCACACACAAGTGGTTAGTAATAATAATAATCATAATATAATCATAATATCAGTCACACAACCTTACAAAAACAACCATACTCGTAATATAAATCTGGGTGAGGATAGGATCCAGCAAACAGGCCACTAGCATCAGACACCACATGTCAGTAAATCTTCCTATCTCTCTCTCTTCTCTCTCACACACACTCACACACACATATAGACAGGTAGGTAGATAGATAATTAGATATAGATGGGTAGATAGATACACACAGACACAAACAATTGTGAGTTTCTAGAAAAACGTTGATAATATCAGTTTGTTGTCTTGGCTGAGATTTCTCCTAACAATTTCTCTATAGTTTCTGTGATTTTCATATTAGATATTTGGCTTTTCGTCAATTCATTCTGAAAAGAGAGAAAAAATAACGACCCTCATTATCATTAGAAATAATGGATTGATAAATACGAATATTGAAATTTTGATATTCAAGCCTTGAAATTGTGACTAAAAACTTAGCTGAATTCTTTCTCAACAATGTTTTGCAATCATCATTTAAGATCCACTTTCCCATGCGAGCATGGATCAGATGGAATTAGGAGATGCAGATTTTCTATGGCAGATGCTTTTCCTGTCACCAACACTCACCTGTTTCCAAGCAAAGTAATATCTTCCAATAACCAGACATGTCTCAGACGAGTGGAAATAAAGGACAATGCTTGCATGATGGTGACTCATTTACAACTATTTTGCAATATCAAGGCAAGAAGACAGTAACACACACATACACACAACGGGCTTCTTTCAGTTTCCATCAACCAAATCTTTTGTTGGCCTGGGGCTATAGTCGAAGACACTTGCCCAAGGTGCTCCACAGGACAATACTTGCATGATGGTGACTCATTTACAACTATTTTGCAATATCAAGGCAAGAAGACAGTAACACACACACATACACACAATGGGCTTCTTTCAGTTTCCATCAACCAAATCTTTTGTTGGCTTGGGGCTATAGTCGAAGACACTTGCCCAAGGTGCTCCACAGGAGAACTGAACCCAAAACAATGTGGTTGGGAAACAAACTTCTTAACACATCCACACCTGCGCCTTACTAATGATGCTGTTATTGGCCAACAAGAAATTGGAACAACAAAAGGGAAATATTATTGAAAAGATAGCAAAAAACACTTACTCCATAGATTTCATTGATCTGCTCTGCAGCCCACATAGCATATTTTGTGTTAGCTTGTCTTTCTTTGGAATTCTTTGAATGGTAAACAGCTAAACCACTTGCAGTCTGTTAAAAGATAAATGACGGAAAACGAATCAAGTTACTTCAATACTAAATTACTATCCATACTAGGTGAAAATACAATTTTCCTCGGTGACAACACATGTTGGGTAGGAGAAAGACTGAAACATGCCATGTGTGTGTGTGTGTGTGTGTGTGTGTGTATATATATATATATATATATATATATATAGTGCGAGAGTGTTAGGGGTTGAAGGTTCAACCCACTAAGGAATAGTATCTACCCAGTAGAATGGGGCATGCTAAAGCTAGGCCGAAACAGCTGTAAGATTAAACTTCTGTTCATTTTCTAATTTCTTATGTACTTTGTACTTCTATGTGTAAACCCGGTTGGCAAAATAACATGGTTTGTCATAAACACCTGTACTTTGGGTTTTTTCTTTTTTTTGTCACTTTAGCTATGAATTAAATGGGATAATTTGTCTGCAAGTAGTTGGGTTCAGCATATTATCCTCCATTTTCTAATTGATATATATATATATATATATATATATATATATATATATATATACACATACATATATATATATTACATACATATATATATATATATATATATATATATATATATACATACATATATATATATATATACATACATATATATATATACATACATATATATATATATATACATACATATATATATACATACATATATATATATATACATACATATATATATATATATATACATACATATATATATATATACATACATACATATATATATATATACATACATACATACATACATACATATATATATATATATATATATATATATATATATATATATACACACACACACAGGGGTTTAACAGAATAATGGAAACATCTTAAAATTTCAAACAAATTAATTTTAATAAGGGTAGGACCGCCTTTGGCAGTAATTACAGCTTGAATTCTACAAGGTATAGGCTTGTACAAAGTTTGAATTGTTTTCAAAGGAATTTTTGTCCATTCTTCAGTTAAAACAGTCTCCAGTTCTTGTAGCGATGATGGTGGAGGATATCGACTCCTTACTTGTTTTTCTAAAATGCACCATAAATGTTCGATAATATTGTGATCTGGGGACTGTGGTGGCCAGATAAGATATTCAACTTCACCAGAATGTTCCTCATGCCATTCAGTAACAACTTTAGCTGTGTGAATAGGTACATTATCATCCTGAAAGATTGCGTTTCCCTCCGGAAACAGTTCCACAACAATAGGATGAATTTGATCAGATAAAATGCTTAAATAGTCTTGATTATTAATTCTGCCATGAAGGGAAACCATTGGGCCGGCGCATTTCCAAGATATACCCGTGCCAGTGGAGCGCTAACAGCACCATCCGAGTGGAATCACTGCCAGAGCAGAGGTCTCGCTCCCGTGCCACATAAAAAGCACCATTTGAGCGTGATAGTTTCCAGCTTCGCCTTACTGGCACTTGTGCTGGTGGCATGTGAACAAAACATTGGACTGACTCCTGTGCAGGTGGCACATAAAAAACACCATTTGAGCGTGGCTGTTGCCAGTACCGCCGGAGTGGCCTTTGTGCCAGTGGCACATAAAAGCACCCACTACACTCTCGGAGTGGTTAGCGTTAGGAAGGGCATCCAGCTGTAGAAACTCTGCCAGACCAGATTGGAGTCTGGTGTAGATATCCGCTTCGCCAGTCCTCAGTCAAATCGTCCAACCCATGTTAGCATGGAAAGCGGACGTTAAATGGTCGTCGTCGTCATCGTCTTTTAATGGCCGTTTTCCATGTTGGCATGGATTGGATGGTTCAACTGGGGTCTGAGAAGCCAGGAGGCTGCACCAGGCTCCAGTCTGATCTGGCAGTGTTTCTACAGCTGGATACCCTTCCTAACACCAACCACTCTGAGAGTGTAGTAGGTGCTTTTTACATGCTATCAGCACAGGGGCCAGAGGGGGGCTGGTAATAGCCACGATCAGATGGTGCTTTTTACGTGCCACCGGCAAGGGGAAAACAACTACAATTTCCATTTGATTTTGGTTTTGATGTACTTGACTCAAAAAATTGTTGATTGTGATGTCTAGTTACAGTTTAATATTTAATACTGAATGTTAATGAAATTGCATCCAAGAAAGATAATACATCAATCATTTAGTCATAGAGTTACTTCCCTGTATTACTGTTTCAGAATTCAATTTACTACAATACTGATAATCGAATCAATAACTTAAATGATTAACTTAATTAACAAAAGCATCGGCAAGACGTGTTTTCTTACTGGCCCAATAGCTCAAACAATATAGTTGTAAGTAAATACAGCTAGTGAATGCCAGAATCGGTAGAGCATCAAACAAAATTCACATTACATCCTTTTTATCTTCAGAGCTTTAATTCTACCCGAGTCCACTTTGCCTATCAGTGTTAAAAATAGTACAAAGGGAATTCAGTGGAATACATCCACTGGTTTTCAAAAATAGAAATATTAATATGGATCAAATATTTTCCCACTCTCATATTTATCTTTGGGTACTTTATTTTAAGTAGCCAGACATGCCATCTTTTTGAACTTGTCACTCCTTGGAATAATATATACATACATATATAAATTAGTTACTCTCATTCTTGAGACAAATTATTTGTTTCCTATCATCATCATCATCATCATTATCATCATCATCTTTTAACGGCCGTTTGCCATGCTGGCCATGGATTGGGTGGTTCGACTGGGGTCGGGGAAGCCAGGAGATTGCACCAGGCTCCAGTCTGATCTGGCTGTGTTTCTACAGCTGGATGCCCTTCCTAACACCAACCACTCTGATAGTGAAATCGTTGTAATCGATTAGAATATGGTGCTCCGGCACAGTTAATAACTGAAACCCTTAAAAATAGTGGAAAGGTTGTAGTAAGTAGTAGAAGCACTAAAATTGGATCTTTTTTAAAACGGGGGCCACATTTTTCATTAACGAAACACTTTGAAACTTGGAACACTGGTAGAATGTGTCATATAAAACATCTTTTTCTCTTAGTCTTCTTAAAAAAAAAAAGAAATCCATAAATTATTCCATGTTAAAGTTGTCGTATTTCTGTAATTTCAACCAATCACTGACGTCCATTCAGCCGATATACATTAAGTGCCGACTACATAAACAAACGATTCTGAAACAATTAACCCTAACCCTAACCCTAACTCTAACCCGAACCCTAACCCTAGGGTTAGGGTTAGGGTTAAAGCAAATTTAAAATGAAAAAAGCAAATAAAACGAAGGTATGGAGATTAAATACGCTTTACATCGCTTAATCAGCCAAGGAGTAAATGTAAACAACTGAATACTTGTCAGTGATTGGTTGAAATTATCGAAATATGACAATTTTTTACATGAAATAAATTCGAATACAAAAATATTTTTCTGTTCTATAACACAAAATAGATAAGTATACGAAGTTTGAAAGTCTTTCGGTACCAAAAACACTACGTAAAACATTAATGAAAAATGTGGCCCCCGTTTTAAAAAAGATCCCTAAAATTTATCAGTGTTATTTTTTTCTAGGTTCGAGTATTGTGTACAGATCATTCATCCTATGGGTTTAGAACAGAAACAGTTATAATTGTGAGGAAGTAGTAGCATTGTTCTAGTTTAAATTTTATCTTCAGAGAAGAAAGACATAGATCAAGAGGGAGGGAAAGAGTAAAAAAGAGAGCAAGATGTAGATAACATAGGTGTAGGAGTGGCTAGCTTCCTTATGAACCACATGGCTCTGGGTTCAGTCCCACTGCGTAGCACCTTGGGCAAGTGTCTTCTACTATAGCCTTGAGCCAACCAAAGCCTTCTGAGTGGATTTGGTACACAGAAACTGAAAAAAGCCCGTCGTATATATATACATATGTGTATATATATATATATATATATATATATATATATACATATATATATATATATATATATATATATATATATATATATGTATTTATGTATGTATGTGTGTGTATGTATATGTTTGTGTGTCTGTGTTTGTCCCCCCAACATCGCTTGACAATTGATGCTGGTGCGTTTACATACCTGTAACTTAGCAGTTCGGCAAAAGAGACCGATAGAATAAGTACTAGGCTTACAAAGAATAAGTCCTGGGGTAGATTTGCTCGACTAAAGGCGGTGCTCTAGCATGGCCGCAGTCAAATGACTGAAACAAGTAAAATAGAGTAAAGAGTGTATGTGTATGTATATATATATATATATATATATATCATCATCATCATCATCATCGTTTAACGTCCGCTTTCCATGCTAGCATGGGTTGGACGATTTGACTGAGGACTGGTGAAACCGGATGGCAACACCAGGCTCCAGTCTGATCTGGCAGAGTTTCTACAGCTGGATGCCCTTCCTAACGCCAACCACTCAGAGAGTGTAGTGGGTGCTTTTACGTGTCACCCGCACGATTCCCATACACCTACACACACACCTCCCACACACCTTACATATATACCGCCCTCACACACACATAGCCGAACGCACATATATACACACACACCCATATATACGTGCACGCCTACATACACAGCCGCATACACATGCACACACATACACACAGGAGTGCACACACAAAATAACACACATACGCACGCACACACATAAACACACACATACACACCCCTCACATACATAAAACCACACACACACACACACATACACAACACACATACACACATGCACACATACACATATACACACATGCACACACGCGCACACACCTCTCACATACACAATACTCACTCACATACATAACACACACACATGCACGAAAACATACACAATATACACATACACGCATGCACAAAAAATATACACACGCGCACACGGAAACACACATACAGACGCACATAAACACACACACACCCATACCTAACACTCACAATCCCACACACACACACGCACATCCACACACACGCACACACCCACTTCTCACCAACACTACACACTAACACAGACACGCATACAATCACACACACATGGGCATAAACAACACACGCATATACAATAGCAAACGCACGCACACACACGTACACAGCAACGCACATACACACAACATACACATACACACAAACACACACGCACGCACAGAAAACATACACATACACACACGCGCACATACAAAATACACACACACACGTACACGTACCTAACACCTACATCCCCACACAAACACGAACACACACACACTCAAATAACCACCTGTTGACCTTCTACCTACACTGTCTATAGCGTCCACTAACCAGTCCTGCTACTAATTTCTTCCACTACGTCATACACACACACAAACACACTAACAGATAAACCACCAAACCATGCACACACACACACACACACACACACATACATACGCACACACACGTTCTGTTATCACACACACACTCGCAGACTTTCGCACACGCACAGATATTCATCTCCCTTTTTCACTCTCCTGTCTTAGAAAGAACTTTTCCCCCACCACCTCCTCTTCCGGTCTTTTCATAATGTAACCTCGTGGGCATCGGTACCATTTTCCTCTTTCTCCGTTCTTCCATTCTCCGAACTTTCCATCTTTCCAACGAAGGGCTACGCCTGAAACGTCATACATTCTCTCTTTCCTTTCCTGAGCGTCCAATAATACTATCCATATCACATCCTCACTTTGTTGTTTTTTTGTTTTTTTGTTATTGTTTTTTTGAACTATATATATATATATATATATATATATATATATATATATATATATTATATATTTACTTACCATTAACAATCCAAATAAACTGCGCAGATTGTGTGGATTTAGTTTTGCAGCTTCACTGAAATATGCTCTGGCTATTTCAAGGTTTTCAGGACCACCTTGTGTATATTTAATCTGTAAAATAGGAACAAAATTTGTATTCAGTTATGAAATTTTCTACAAATACCTTTCAGATATATTAGAATTTGTTGTGAAAAATGTTTTGGAGGGACAGTAAAGGAGTTTAGGATAATTCACTAAAGTCAACTGTTTCCTCGTACTGTCAGAAAAATTATTATTTTTTAATGAAATTTTCTACGACTGTAACCGCATGGCTGAAACAAGCAAGAGTCAAAAATACCTTTCAGGTGGTGTAGATTATGGTTATAACAGAATTTAAAATGGGGAAAAAAAACTAATTAGTGGGTGCACATATAAAAACTGATTCACAATCTTTTTATGATGGGAAGACAACAAAAATAACTACCGTCATCTTCCTTTATTTTGAGATCTTACTTTTATGTTTTCTTTTATAAATTATACAGTTTGTAAACAATAATATCACTGCTTTTATAGGTTTCCAGTGAACCATTTATTGTATTTATAATGGACAGAGTGACAAAGGAGTGTCTGTAAAATTCAAGTAGACAGTACTTGGACACTAAACTCGGCTTGTGAAGACCTGTTGAGGCAAGTGAAAGTGAAAGCGAAATCGTGATGGCACCTGTACCAGTGGAGCGCTAAGAGCACTGTCCGAGCGTGATCATTGCCAGAGCAGCTGTCTGGCTTCCGTTCTAGTGACATGTAAATAGTACCATTTGAGCGTGATCATTACCAGCATCGCCTTCCTGGCACTTGTGCCGGTGGCACGTGAAAAGACATTCGAGCGAGATCGTTGCCAGTGCCGCTGGACTGGCTCCTGTACAGGTGGCACATAAAATACACCATTTTGAGCGTGGCTGTTGGCAGTACTGCCTGACTGGCCATCGTGCCGGTGACACATAAAAGCACCCACTACACTCTTGGAGTGGTTGGCATTAGGAAGGGCATCCAGCTGTAGAAACTCTGCCAAATCAGATAGGCGCCTGGTGCAGTCATCTGGTTCACGAGTCCTCAGTCAAACCGTCCAACCCATGCTAGCATGGAAAGCGGACGTTAAACGATGATGATGATGATGATGATGATGATGATGATGACACTATGCCATTTTTTTCACCAATATACATCAGTAAAAGAAATACTCAGACACATATCATCATCGTCGTTTAACGTCCGCTTTCCATGCTAGCATGGGTTGGACGATTTGACTGTGGACTGGTGAAACCGGATGGCAACACCAGGCTCCAATCTGATTTGGCAGAGTTTCTACAGCTGGATGCCCTTCCTAACGCCAACCACTCAGAGAGTGTAGAGGGTGCTTTTACGTGCCACCAGCATGAAGGCCAGTCAGGCGGTACTGGCAACGGCCACGCTCAAAATGGTGTATTTTATGTGCCACCCGCACAAGAGCCAGTCTAGGGGCACTGGCAACGATCTCGCTCGAAAGTCCTTACACATGCCGCAAGCACAAGTGCCAGAAAGGCGATGCTGGGCACAGATGCCATCACGATTTTGCTTTCGCTTGCCCCAACAAGTCTTCGCAAGCTGAGTTTCATGTCCAATGAAGGAGACGATGCTGGCATGGGTGCCAGTCGTCGAATTTAACTCGATTTCGATTTCACTTGCCTCAAATATATATATATATATATATATATATATATATAAAACGGACTTCTGCACAGCTTCCATCTAACAAATTCCATTCACAAGGCATTGGTCAATCTGAGGTTATGGTAAAAAACCCTTGCCTAAAGTGCTGCGCAGCTGGATCACTAGCCATGTCTGCACTAACTTTACATTTTGTCTGACTGAGATCAATATGGGTATACAAAATGGCACACAAAACCAATCCCTGTGAGTTTTTCTAGTTGTTAGTCTGGTCAGTCTTAAGTCAAGTTTTTATTGAACAGATCCTTGATCAAAAGCAGTCCAGCCATGACATCCCATCTTAGCTGTCTCTCTAGGATCACTACATTGTCCACTGCTTTGCTTATTCTACAGAAGTAGGATAGAATTCAAAAGATTTAGCTGTCATTTCTAGTAGGTCATGCGACTATGCTGAGGCTCCCTTATAGATTTTTCTGGTAATAAAGATGGATGCTAACAGTTCATTGGCTTAGCCTTCTCTTTCTCTCTCTTAAATATCTACCAAGCCTACACTCACACTCAGTAATCCCAAGTGCTTCAATTCAAGCATCTGCCAAATCAGATTGGAGCCTGGTGCAGCCATCTGGTTCACCAGTCCTCAGTCAAATCGTCCAACCTATGCTAGCATGGAAAGTGGACGTTAAACAATGATGATGATGATGATAATGCTAAACATTTTCAAAGATCTTCTTTAAAGTCTTTGAGCAATTCATGTGGCCATAACAGGATTTTAAATCAGAAGTGAGACACTGAACAAGTTTCAATCCAATAAATCACCCAGTCCAGTTTTCTTACATCTCCACTGCCCTTCAAATAAAGTACAATCTTTCAGGCATCTCTTGGTCAGGATAAACTACATATCTGCACCCAGAAAGACCATTTGCAATTTTTGTTTTTCTACGGTTGACCAGCAGCTACAAGTTTCTTCTTTCCATTCCAGTAATGTTATCCAGGCTAGGTTTGATGTACCTTGACTAGGTCTGATGTACCTTGGCACCAGAGTCACTGCAGGCGTTACTGTCAGAATGCAAAGAGCCAAAACATACAAGGCATTTCATTCAATACTATTACAGATGATACAAAATTTAATATGAGAAAATGACTGCTAATAAACGGAAAAAACAATAAGCATGCATAGAGATTAATTTGAGCTTACCTCAGCATATTTCAGATGGTAGAGATGATTGTGAGGATTAGATAATATCAACTCCTCCATACAGAAAGAAGCTTTAGCATAATCATTCTCAGCTATATACAAGTCACACTGTTCCATCCAAGCTTCAAAATCAGTCATAAACCTATTAAGAAAAAAAAAATTTTTTTTATACAACATTTTTATCTAGTCTCTGCTGTTATACTTTTTCTAAATAGCTTCTTTTTTTTTTTTTTTTTTTTGGTTTTATCAGGAACAGGGCAACACCCATTTCTTACAGGTAGAAATTAAAAAAAAGAGGAAGAAACTACAATTCATGGGTTAATGCAGGAGGAAGCGAGATCGTTGCCGGTGCCCCTGGACTGGCTCATGTGCAGGTGACACATGAAATCGTTCAAGCGGGATCGTTGCCAGTGCCCCTGGACTGGCTCATGTGCGGGCGACACATGATATCTTTCGAGCGACATCGTTGCCAGTGCCCCTGGACTGGCCCTTGTGCGGGTGACACATGAAATGTTTCGAGCGGGATCGTTGCCAGTGCCCCTGGACTGGCTCATGTGCAGGCGACACGTGATATCTTTCGAGCGAGACCGTTGCCAGTGCCCCTGGACTGGCTCTTGTGCGGGAGACACATGAAATCTTTCGAGCAGGATCGTTGCCAGTGTCCCTGGACTGGCTCATGTGCGGGCGACACGTGATATCTTTCGAGCGAGACCGTTGCCAGTGCCCCTGGACTGGCTCTTGTGCGGGTGACACATGAAATGTTTCGAGCGGGATCGTTGCCAGTGCCCATAGACTGGCTCATGTGCGGGAGACACATGAAATCTTTCGAGTGGGATCGATGCCATTGCCCCTGGACTGGCTCATGTGCGGGCGACACATGAAATCTTTCGAGCGAGATCGTTGCCGGTGCCCCTGGGCCGGCTTGCAGGTGACACATGAGGTTTTTCGAGCGGGATCGTTTGCCAGTGCCCCCGGACTGGCTCATGTGAGGGCGACACATGATATCTTCCGTGTGAGATCGTTGCCAGTGCCCATGGACTGGCTCTTGTGCGAATGACACATGAGGTTTTTCGAGCGAGATCGTTGCCGGTGCCCCTGGACTGGCTCTTGTGCGGATGGCACATAAAAGACACCATTTCGAGCGTGGCCGTTTTCGTGTGGGTGACACGTAAAAGCACCCACTACACTCTCTGAGTGGTTGGCGTTAGGAAGGGCATCCAGCTGTAGAAACTCTGCCAAATTAGATTGGAGCCTGGTGTAGCCATCCGGTTGCACCAGTCCTCAGTCAAATCGTCCAACCCATGCTAGCATGGAAGGCGGACGTTAAACGATGATGATGATGATGATGAAGCAGCACATCAGAATATCAAGTTTTCCTTATACCAGAGATCTGGTCAAAATGTTAGCATTTGAGTGTGAACTCTGCTAAAGACTTCAAAGGGGTTCTGTCAACTTTTGGGATGTTTGTAATTCCACCAATACTCCAAATCTACTTTTCAAAATTCTGTATACTGTAAATCCTCGAGTATAGTCCGCCCTTGAGTATAACACGCAGGGGATTTTTAGGGGGCTGTACCTCTGAAAGACCTAAACCTTGTGCATAATACGCACCCCTTCTCTAACTTGAGTCAATGAGGTCTATATAATGTCCTTGGCTTGTAAACGTATATACGGTAATGTCCTTTATTATTATTGTATATATAACAGAAAATAAAGAAATAACAGTAATAACGTCAGTGAAAAATAAATACTAAGTAAATTGCTTCTACATATTTATCACTATCAGTTACAAACCCGACATCACAAAATGCGTCTGAATAAACATTGCCGGACAGCAAATAGAGACTCAGACATTGCTTAGAAAATATTTTTCATTTTTAACCTCGTGTATAGTACGCACTAGGGATTTTGACCCTCAAATTTTGGGGGAAAAACTCGAGGATTTACGGTACATAAGGCACGCAGGTTTACACGTGGAAATATATGGGAGAAGCCCCTATAGACACTTTGTTATCACAATTCTGTTTTATAACCAGTCTTGCTGCAATATCTGTAGTGAGTAAGGCGGCGAAGTGGCAGAAACATTAGCACACCGGGCGAAATGCTTAGTGGCATTTCATCTGTCGTTATGTTCTGAGTTCAAATTCTGCCAAGGTCGACTTTGCCTTTCATCTTTTTGGGGTCGATAGATTAAGTACCAGTTGTGTACTGAGGTCGATCTAATCGACTGCCACCCTCATCCCCAAAAATTTCAGGTCTTGTGCCTAGAGTAGAAACGAATATTTGTAGTGAGTGTGAGCAGTTTACACGTGCACACTGTTTTATTTGCAAAACTTAACTTTATCATAGCAAATATTTTCAGAAACATCATTAATAAACTGTCAAGATAAACAAACAAATTATACTGAGGATAATTATATTCATAAATATTTGACTTTATAAAGAAATTTCTTATACAAATCAAGATTTAATTTATTCTTGTTGTAAGTACTTTGTACTTGAAAGTGTCTATGGTTCATATGTGATAAACTGGCTATATATTATTCAGAAATGTATTTTTCAGACAATATATTTATGTACAATCATTCATCAACAGGTGCTTGCATAGTATACTTAAAACCAGATGGCCAGAACACATAAGCAATATGGAGCTATGGCAAAGAACGAATCAAGTTTCGATTAGGGAGCAAATATTTAAGAAAAAGTGGAAGTCGATTGGTAGCACAATTAGAAAGGACACACCAAATGCAGCGAAAAGCGCTTTACAGTGGAATCCAGATGGATATAGAAAGAGGGGTAGGCCTAAGAACTCGTGGCATAGATCAACACAAAAGGAACTAGAGAAAGGGGGACATTCATGGCAGAGTATAAGTACAGAAGCAAAAAATCATGCGACATGGAATTCAATTATAAGTGGCCTATACTCTGCGTTGGAGGGTTAAAGGCAAGAAAAATAAATAAATAAATAATCTGATACAGAATCTTTTTACTTGAGGAAACTGATTATTATTGAGGTTTTGCTCACAGATGAGTTCAAAATAAAAAAAAAAACAATACTAATTGTTATACAGGATGTTTTGTCATTGATATAAATTGATATGGTTATTGTTATGTAAAAAAGAAAAATATTTAAAACATACTCCTTTAAATAATCATTTAGCTTGTTGATTGCCTCAGCAGTCTTGCCTTGGGCCTTCAGAATTGCAACCTGCCTTTTGCGAGCAAACTGAAATAAGAAGAAGTTTTATCTTTCTTTATTAAAACATTTAAAGCTGGGAAATTCACATACATAAAAAAGGGATGTAAATGAATTTTTAAAATAATGTAAGCCTATGACCCTTTTTACCATCATCAGCATCACCACTGCAACTATTTCAAGTGAAGTATCCTACCTTTCCTAAACCAAGTGATTAACAATAAGCTTATAAGCTAATCCAGTCTCATGTCAAATTTAATCTCTATTAGAAATGCTAATTTGAACATAAAATTGCAAACAGAAAACTAGAAAAGTGCTGCATACTAAATAGTACACTTCATCTTTTTTACCTGTCAGTGTCGCATAACTGGCCCGTTTAAAAGTATCCTTCAATCGTCAAGCAATATGTTGTGCTTGGGAAGATCTGTTAAGTGAAATTGTAGTCGTGGACGATACCAGTGCCACCTGACAGGCACCTGTGCCAGTGGCACATAAAAAGCATCATTTGAGCGTGGCCAGTGGCACGTAAAATGCACCATGGTCAATGCCAGTGCCGCATGACTGGCTCCCGTGCCAGCGGCACATAGAAAACACCATTCAAGCGTAGTCGTTGCCAGTGCCGCCTGACTGGCTCCTGTGCTGGTGGCATGTAAAAAGCACCCACTACACTCTCGGAGTGGTTGGCATTAGGAAGGGGCTTCCAGCTGTTGAAACCTTGCCAGTCCTCAAACCGTCCAACCCATGCCAGCATGGAAAGCAGAAGTTAAACAATGATGATGATGATGTATATACCAGAAGAAAAAAATTCACATAATGTTAACAATACAAATAAAATCATAATCGTACAATAATAGAACTAGGCTGTGTCAACAAAATTATTCTGCTGCTAACCAGACACTCTAATTGGTTGCTTGACCTACAAGAAATAGCAACCTAATCCCCTGCAAAGCACACTATGCAATTTTAAAAAAAGGACACATTGGATAATGTACTTCTAGATACACAATGTTTACAAAATAAAAAAAATATATCAGTCAAGTGAATGTGTTTGATCAAAGGTCTGTTGTTAAAACAGGTAACAGATTAAATCTATCATCCCAAAACATGTACAGTTCATTCATTGGGCTTCAGCATAGATTCCATGCGTCTGATTTCACTCACAAGGCTTTGATAAACCCAACCCAACGCTATAGAAGACACATGCCCAATTGCAATATAAAATATATCTTTCTAGGAACAGTGAATTTTGAAGCAGATAATGCTATAAATAATAGGGTCTAAATATTCTTTTCAACTCTAAGCGCAAGGCCCGAAATTTTTGGGAAGGGGGCCAGTCGATTAGATCAACCCCAGTATGCAATCGGTACTTAATTTATTGACCCCGAATGGATGAAAGGCTAAATCGACCTTGGAGGAATTTGAGCTCAGAATGCAAAGACAGACGAAATATTGCTAAGCATTTCACCCAGTGTGCTAATGTTTCTGCCAGCTCACAGCCTTAATAGGGCCTAAATATTGGGTTTAAAAAATCCTTTGGTTAGAAAAGGTTAATTTTTTTTTCTAGGGTAAAAAATGGCTGACAAAACCAATCCCTGTGAATTTTCTAGTTGTTAATGTTCCGCCCTAATACATCCTGAATTCAAATTCTGTTAAGGCTGGCTTTACCTTTTATTCTTTCAGGGTCAATAAAGTAAGTACCAGTTGAGTACTGGGGTCGATGTAATCAACTTGCCCTTCCCCTGAAATTGGTGGCTTTGGCCAAAATTTTAAAGCATTATTTATAGCTTTATTTGCTTCAAGATTCACAGTTCCTAATAAGAATCCATCATGTGATTCTTTCCTGCAACATTCTAATCACTTAACTTGCTAGAAATAGCAGCCAAATTTCAATAAAATTCCACCTTACCATCATAAAAAAAAATTACATGCCTGGGGAAAATATAGGACAGTTACAGCTCGAATACCTTTGAGCATACATTTACTCAATTAAGGCAATGGCCCAGTGGTTAGGGCAGCAGACTCGCGGTTTCGATTCCCAGACCGGGCGTTGTGAGTGTTTATTGAGCGGAAACACCTAAAGCTCCACAAGGCTCCAGCAGGGGATAGTGGCGAACCCTGCTGTACTCTTTCACCACAACTTTCTCTCACTCTTTCTTCCTGTTTCTGTTGTACCTGTAATTCAAAGGGTCAGCCTTGTCACATTCTGTATCAAGCTGAATATCCCCAAGAACTACGTTAAGGGTACACGTGTCTGTGGAGTGCTCAGCCACTTGCATGTTAATTTCACGAGCAGGCTGTTCCGTTGATCAAATCAACTGGAACCCTTGTCATCGTAACTGACGGAGTGCCAACCAGCCACTCAGTTAAGGTTGGTCAGGACATCAAGAACAACAACTATTCACAGCTCAACATTTAACAACCTTTCTAAATTCTTATGATGTCAACAACATGAACTAAATATAAAAAAAAACAGTTTAGAATAAAAAGTATATCAAAGCTTAAAAGAGCAAAAAAGACATACCATATTAGTTTCATCTTCAGCTAAAATGTGTTCATATAGCTGTTGAGCCTTCTCATACCTGGAATGAAGAAAGGAGCTTGTTGGAGAAAAAAATATTTAATATGCAGATGACAAAATCGGTAGAATGTTAAGCAAGCTACCATGTGGTATTTGGTTACATCCCTCTACATTCAAAGTTCACTAAGTTCAAATCTTTCTCAAGTCCAACCATATCCTTAACCTTACAAGGTTAATATACTGGGCTCAGTGTTGTAATCAACTATTCGTTAGAAAATTCCAATCCAATGACTAAAACTAATAAATGAAAGACCACAAGCATTTCTGAGTGACCATCACACTATTTTGGTTCAATAAATACACAGGAGTGGCTGTGTGGTAAGTAGCTTGCCTACCAACCACATGGTCTCGGATTCAGTCCCACTGTGTGGCACCTTGGGCAAGTGTCTTCTACTGTAGCCTCGGGCCGACCAAAGCCTTGTCAGTGGATTTGGTAGACGGAAACTGAAAGAAGACCGTCGTTAGGAAGGGCATCCAGCTGTAGAAACTCTGCCAGATCAGATTGGAGTCTGATGTAGCCAACTGGTTTGCCAGTCCCCAGTCAAACCGTCCAACCCATGCTAGCATGGAAAGTAGACGTTAAACGATGATGATGATATATATATATATATATATATGTATGTGTGTATATGTTTGTGTGTCTGTGTTTGTTCCCCCAACATCGCTTGACAACCGATGCTGGTGTGTTTGGGTCCCCGTAAAGTTAGCGGTTCGGCAAAAGAGACCGATAGAATAAGTACTAGGCTTACAAAGAATAAGTCCTGGGGTTGATTTGATTCGACTAAAGGCGGTGCTCCAGCATGGCCGCAGTCAAATGACTGAAACAAGTAAAAGAGTAAAAGAGAAACCCATTCAAAAACCATGTAGAAAAAGAGAAGGAAATTTGGGAAACTCAACCGAATAATCACACATAAAACAAAGTTGGAAGAGGTATAATTTCATATAATACTAATACTGGGGACTGGATGTAGTATTAGTAATATGTGCCCTGTATTTATTACCTGGCAGTAAAAAAAGACCTTGAACCAACAAGGGAGTGTCTTTGTGGTCATTTGACCTGCTAGAAATAGCAGACAAATCTCCTTCAAATTGAAAAAAGAAAAGGCACATGGGACAATATCATTTCTGATGCGGGTGGCACATAAAATACATCACTTTGAGTGTGGCCGTTGCCAGTACCGCCTGACTGGCCTTCGTGCCAGTAGCACGTAAAAGCACCCACTACACTCTCTGAGTGGTTGGCGTTAGGAAGGGCATCCAGCTGTAGAAACTCTGCCAAATCAGATTGGAGCCTGGTGTAGCCATCTGGCTTCACCAGTCCTCAGTCAAATCGTCCAACCCATGCTAGCATGGAAAGCAGACGTTAAACGACGATGATGATGATGAGGATGATAGAAGCAGGGTGGTCATCACTGCATCACTTTTAATTATAGGTTTGCTTGACCAAGGTTGATCCAGAATTAAACGCCAACGAAAAGTAAGAAAAGAGAAAGAATTAATCTCAATCTTTCTTTCTTGTTTTTGAAATTCAAATTTATCAAAATATAAGCAATTAGTCTGGACAGTTATAACCCAGCCATCAATCCATCTTCACTGCTCCCTATTCCTAGGAGAGTCATGGGGATAGAGCCCTGAGGCACCTCCTCCATTGTGTTTCATCAGAAGCAGCTGTCTTTAGAATTTGTAGCTGGATTCCTAAGTGTGACCAACATTATTCAACCATCTTCTTCTACCATTAGGTCAACTGCTTGTTGGCTCAGCTTGAAGTCATCATGTGATTCTGTCTTGTGACATTCTAATAAGAATGAAATTATTGTATAGTGCTCAGGTGCACTACAACTTGTCAAAAGTGCATATAAAGCATATGCAGTATTGTACAAATGCCTGGAAAGTCAACAGTGTATGAGTCAGATACATGCTTGCGTGTGTATGGAGGGGAGAAAATCAGGTGTAGTGTTGGCGAATCTCAGGAAGCATGGAAGTTTTGAAAGATGCAGTGCTCCGACAACTAACAACTGATGCTGGCAGTTTGTTCTCTACTTCAGCAACCCTTAGCATGAAAAAGTGTTTCTAATCACTTAACCTGCTAGAAACAGCAGCCAAATCTCAATAAAATTCCACCTTACCATCATAAAAAAGAAAAAAAATTACATGCCTGGCGAAAACAGGGGACAATCACAGCTGGAATACCTTTGATCATACATCTGCTCAATTAGGATTGATCTGGGCCTCAAGAACAACTGATCACAGCTCAACATTTTATAACTTCCACGTTTTCATTTTTCCAATTTTTAGAAAAGACACAACTAAACGGATTGGTATCAACAAGGACATCTGGCTATAAAACGCTGCCACAAAATGTCCTCTCATACTCATTCCAGTATAGAAGAGCAGACAGATGATGATGATGATGAGGAGGAGGAGGATGACTCAAGAACAATGCATAGGCAGAATCACTATCTTATGATATTGAATTACAACCATTTATATTCTGGGATCAAATCCTGCCAAAGTCAACTCTGCCTTTCTTCACAACAGTGTCAATAAAATAAAGTACCGCTCAAATGTTCGAGTTGATTTAATAATCAACTATAACCCCCCACTACACACACCAATTTCAATTTGTGGCCTTGTAATAGAAATTAATAATCAGGTCACCTATAATAAAAAGATAATGCTAAAATAAATATTTAAGCTATATTCAATATAGTTATAGGAATAAAGATTAAAGCTATATTTGACAATCATTTGACACAATATGCTTATATTTACCTGACATTTCAACAAAATGTGTTATCTATAATTGTCAGTTACAAGAATCAGTTCACCTGGTAAGGAAACTAGAAGCAGTTATAACTGCTTCTGAAGATAAATGAAAATATAACTGCTCACACAGTAGACACAACAATCACCTCTTACACTACATGGAGTTTTTTAATTTTTTTTATGTAGATTAAAGGAGGAAAGACAGTAACAATGACATTTGCAGCACCTCTGAGACTGGTGAAGTTAGAGAAAAGAGGAAACACACACATACACACACACACATTCATACACGCAACAAGTCATTAAGCCATCAAGTTAATAACAACTATGTTGAATTTAGATCATCTCTCTTTTAAGGTAAATGGAGGCAATGACAAGTGACCGAGACCTTTGGAGATATGCTTTGCTTGAGAAGACCCGGCAAGCCAAGTGAGACCATAATTGTGGCCTATGCCATTGCAGTATAACCAGCCCATTTGCGCTTGTAAAGACCTGTTGAGTCAAGTGAAGTCATTGTTGTGACCGATGACAGTACTGCCTGATTGACACCTGTGTTGGTGGCACGTAAAAAGCACCATTCGAGCGGGGTCAATGCCAGTACCACCTGACTGGCCCTCGTGCTGATGGCACATAAAAAGCACCTACTACACTCTTGGAGTGGTTGGTGTTAGGAAGGGCATCCAACTGTAGAAACTTTGCCAGATCAAATTGGAGTCTGGTGTAGCCTTCTGGCTTGCTAGCCCTCAGTCAAACGTCCAACCCATGCCAGCATGGAAAGCGGACGTTAGACAATAATGATGATTGGTGTTAAACTCATGAATTATGGCTAATTCCTATTTTGATTCCTCTAAGTAGCCCAGCTAGAAATCAGTGGACTCAGGTGGGCCTACCTGCATACAGGGTATTTCAACTCAGAGAGATGTTACTTATGAGAACAGGCCTGAGTAGCATCTGATGGTGGGCTCCTACTGGAGAACAACTCTCATGTGCACTCTAAAGTAAATCAAACAGTGGTACCACACAAGAGAAGGTGCCGGATGAAGTAGCACACCAAAATCCTCAGACCAAAAACCTGGTCCAAATGCTTACAACATCTGTTAAAATATGTTAATTCAAAATCAAAATGTTATAAATAAAATATATAAATAAATAAATAAATGCACTCTTTTAAAGCCTAACCAGGGCTCATGGGCCCGGTTTCCCGGTTTCAATGGCGTATGCGTTCCCCAGCTGGACGGGACGCCAGTCCATTGCAGCGTTACTCATTTTTGCCAGCTGAGTGAACTGGAGCAACGTGAAATGAAGTGTTTTGCTCAACAACCCAACGCGTCGCCTGGTCCAGGAATCGAAACCACAATCTTACGATCATGGTGCTGACACCCTAACCACTAAGCCATGCGTCTCCACAAATAAAATATATACAAAAACCAATAAAAAAAATATGAAGAAAGGGGAAACACTTACCTATCTTGTGCTTCATATAACATGCCTTTCAAACGAGTCACTCGTAGACTTTTGGGGAATTTATTTTCAAGTTCACCTATACATACCTGAGAAAAGGAGACACATGTGAAAGAAAGGTAACACAATATTACAGAGATTTGGAATTTCATTCTTCCATATATACATACATACAAACACACACACATATGTCAGTCTAAATTCCAGCTATAAATATGCATGAATGCATGCATATATATATATATGTCATAGCCGATGCCAGTACTGCCTGACTGGCATGGGGCCAGTCAGGCAGCACTGGCATCATCCACGTTAGTATGGTACTTTTTATGCGTCACTGGCACGGGAGCCAATCTGATGGGACTGGCATTGACCACGCTCAAATGGTGCTTTTATAATTTGAGGCCAAAGAAAAATAGACTGGATAGCAAAGACAGTGCAACATGTCCAGACTGTCGCATTTAACCCCGTATTATTCATCACTGCATGTTAGATGTCTGACCATCAGCCATATAGAGGCATGGTCATTGTCATCATTATCATTGTATTTTAATGTCCATTGTTCCATACTTCCATGATCTGGACAGAATTTGTTGACGACTGGCACCCATGCCAACGTTGTCTCCTTCATTGGACACGAAACTCAGCTTGCGAAGACTTATTGGGGCAAGCGAAAGCGAAATCGGGATAGCACCTGTGCCCAGCGCTGCCTTTCTGGCACTTGTGCCCGTGACATGTGTAAGGATTTTCGAGCGAGATCGTTGCCAGTGCCCTTGGACTGGCTCTTGTGCGGGTGGCACATAAAATACACCATCTTGAGTGTGGCCGTTGCCAGTATTGCCTGACTGGCCTTCGTGCAGGTGGCACGTTAAAGCACCCACTACACTCTGAGTGGCTGGCGTTAGGAAGGGCATCCAGCTGTAGAAACTCTGCCAAATCAGATTGGAGCCTGGTGTAGCCATCAAGTTCACCAGTCCTCAGTCAAATCGTCCAACCCATGCTAGCATGGAAAGCGGACGTTAAACGATGATGATGATGATGCTCTTCTTGTCACCAAACCTCACTTGTTTTCAATGTATTATTCCCCCATGGCCAGAAATGCTTTCATAGAATATTAGAAATGAATGTCACTGCTTGTATGACAGTGGCATTTATTTACAACTATCACACAATCTCAAGGAGACACAAACTCACATACATATATATACAGTAATCACCTGCCATATCACGGTCCACCTATCATGCAGTTAGTACAGCAGTTCACCTAGTGCACACTCAGTACATCATGAATTTTTGGGGCTAATATATGTAAATTTATATCACAGAATCCTCAGTATGTCGCAGGTTTCTGGAGCCAATAGATATCTATATTTTTTTAGATTTTAATTATTTCTGTGGGAGGTTTTGGAACGTAACACCTGTGATAACTGAGGGATTACAGTATATATATATGTGTGTGTGTGTGTGTGTGTGTGTGTGTATAAATAATACAAAATGGGACAAGGACGCAAAACATCCAGACAGTTAGGTGATACACTAAAGGGACAAAACATATAAATAGACAATACAAAGAAAACACGGACAGGTCATTCGGAGTTTTCTTTCTTCAGTCGAGATCCAGATTATCCTTGCAATTTCGGCTGGTTATTCTCGATATTGCTCCAATCTGGCCAGCCCCAAGGAAAAACTAAGCTAAGAGCATTAGATTCCTTTGAAGAAAGCAGCGAATGTATACAAAAACAAGGACAGAAAAAAACGAACAATGTTACACAAATACAATAGGAATAATAAAACAGGACATAACAACAGACGTCTTTCGACTAAGGACAAATTAAATTAGGCTAACGTTGTGGAAATAAAGCCTTATGACATCCATTGTCCTCATGCTATAGGTCTGTTTAAACAGAATAACTGACCTAAGATTACAACAATTGATTTATCTGTTTGTGCAAAAGTATGTTGTATGAAGCATGTGTAATACATGTGAAGCTACACGATAGTAAAACATGGGCAATGAAAGTAAGAGATTTGAGAAGACTAGAAAGAAATAAGGCAAACATGATATATCAGATGTGTAATGTTGTTGTTGTTGGCTCTCCATCACTTCCGACGACGAGGGTTCCAGTTGATCCAATCAACGGAACAGCCTGCTCGTGAAATTAACGTGCAAGTGGCTGGGCACTCCACAGACACGTGTACCCTTAACGTAGTTCTCGGGGATATTCAGCGTGACACAGTGTGACAAGGCTGGCCCTTTGAAATACAGGTACAATAGAAACAGGAAGAGGAAGAAAGAGTGAGAGGAAGTTGTGGTGGATGAGTACAGCAGGGTTTGCCACCATCCCCTGCCGGAGCCTCGTGGAGCTTTAGGTGTTTTCGCTCAATAAACACTCACAACGCCCGGTCTGGGAATCGAGACCGCGATCCTATGACCGCGAGTCCGCTGCCCTAACCACTGGGCCATTGCGCCTCCTGTGTAATGTAAGCCAATGTATACATTGATGAATGTATATATAGGAGTGATAACACTGGCATGGATATATGAAGTGAAGATATGATGAGTATTGAGTGAAAAAGTGTTGTGTGCTGTCAGTGGAGAGTAAAGAAAAATTGGAGAAAAAAACAAGATATGAAAAGGTGTGGAGAAAGAAGACCAAATATTAGAGAATGTAGTGAGAAGTTCAAGGCAAATGGTGATACACTGCTGCCAAAATAGGAAAACAGACATTGAAGTGATACAGGTGAAGTGAAAAAAGTGCAATTTGGAACAAGAGAGAAAAAAACATATCTATGTTTTTTACAAGCATAGGCGCAACCACATGGCTCTGGGTTCAGTCTCACTGCGTGGCACCTTGGGCAAGTGTCTTCTACTATAGCCTCGGGCCGACCAAAGCCTTGTGAGTGGATTTGGTAGACGGAAACTGAAAGAAGCCCGTCGTATATATGTATATGTATGTGTGTGTATATGTTTGTGCGTCTGTGTTTGTCCCCCCAACATCGCTTGACAACCGATGCTGGTGTGTTTACGTCCCCGTAACTTAGCGGTTCGGCAAAAAGAGACCGATAGAATAAGTACTAGGCTTCCAAAGAATAAGTCCTGGGGTCGATTTGCTCGACTAAAGGCGGTGCTCCAGCATGGCCGCAGTCAAATGACTGAAACAAGTAAAAGAGTAAGAGTAAAAGAGTAAGCAAAATAAGTCCAACTCACCATAACAAGATCAGATCTCTGGCAATCTAAAGCTGCTATGCACACTTGTTCATATATTAACCACACTGGAACATAGAAAACAACATAATGAAAATCAAAGTAATTAAGAGTGGAAAATTAAATAATTCATAAGGAACTAGAAATTATTGAAAGTTAAACAGGCAGGGAGCTGCAGTTGTCTGTATCATGATGGTATGAAGCTATGGACTCCATAATCAACAGCTCAGAACCCATCTCCAGCATAACATTATACCTCTGGCAAAACTTTCACTTGCCCAGTCTACTTGGCTGTAAATAGATAATGCAGGAAATATAGTTCGTAGCTACAATCAACAATGGGAATGGGAGAGGCACTGAATAATCGAGCAGAGTTAAGTAAAACAGCTCCCATGATAGATTGGCATTCTATGTCAGTTAAAAATATCTCAAGCACTTCATCATCATTGTTTAACGTCCGCTTTCCATGCTAGCATGGGTTGGACGATTTGACTGAGGACTGGTGAGCCAGATGGCTGCACCAGGCTCCAATCTGATCTGGTAGAGTTTCTACAGCTGGATGCCCTTCCTAACGCCAACCACTCTGAGAGTGTAGTGGATGCTTTTACATGCCACCGGCACGAAGGCCAGTCAAGCGGTACTGGCAACAGCCACGCTCAAAATGGTGTTTTTTACATGCCACCTGCACAGGAGCAAGTCCAGCGGCACTGGCAACAACCTCGCTTGAATGATTTCCTAAAGTGCCACTAGCACGGAAGCCAGACAACTGCTCCGGCAATGATCACGCTCGGACAGTGCTGTTAGTGCTCCACTGTCATGGGTACCAGTCATCGAATATGGTTCAATTACGATTTCGATTTCACTTGCCCCAACAGGTCTTCGCAAGCAGAGTTTAGTGTCCAATGAAGGAGAGGTTCATATTTTAAAAACAAAATAAGCACCATCTGTGTACATGCAACCTCTTGATTAGCAGTGAGCTTGCTAGTTGTGTTCATATAGAAAATATGCAAACCAGTAAAATTTTGTAGCTTTTTAATCTAGACAAAAATTATTATTGAAAACAAATAGAGCCACTTCATAGCAAATTTCTACAATTCATCATTATATAATTAAATCGAAACAATCATAGGTTAAGGCTTTTCCTTGAATAGTGAGGGCACGTGGCTTAGTGGTTAGGGTATTCAGCTCACAATCACAAGGTCATGAGTTCAATTTCTGGTGGTGTGTTGTGTCCTTGAGCAAGACACTTTATTTTGCGTTGTTCTAGTCCACTCAGCTGGCAAATATGAGTAGTACTTGTAAATCAAAGGACCAGCCTTATCAGATTCCATGTCACGCCAAATCTCCTTGGAGACTACGTTAATGGTATGCATGCACTTGTGTGCAGAGTGCTTAGCCACTTGCACGTTAATTTCACAGACAGGCTGTTCTGTTGATCAGATCAACTGGAACCCTCATTGTTGTAACCGATGGAGTATCGGTTCCTAGAATAAAATAAGAGGAGAAAGCATACAATTATTCGTTTCTTACATTCATCTCCTAAATTATAAGCATAGTTCATGAGTACATCTTCCCAAATCTGTACAACCATGGCAGCATCTCGGATTTGATCCTCTCGCAATTTACGAAGATAGCAACGAGCATCTAGAAGTTAATGTAAAAAATATTTTATAAACATTGTTTGTAAAAACCAAAGAAAATATAATGCATTAATTACATGAAAATAAAGAAAATAAAAATATTAAAAGAAAATCATTGCAAAACAAAAAGATATATTCTGGTATTACAATTAATCTGGTAAAAATAGAAAAAAAAAACAGATTAAATATTAATTTAGACTTTACAAAATCTGATCTGGCAGAGTGGAGCCTGCACCAGGCTCCACTCTGCCAGATCAGATTGGAGCCTGGTGCAACCATCTGGTTCGCCAGTCCTCAGTCAAACTTGGAAATTCAGTTAAGGCCAGCAGAATAAGAGACATGTGACTACTGCTTTACTCTAAGACACATTTTGCTGTGAGACAACATTAAAGGACTTGAACAATGCCCTGCGTCTAGGATTATAAACACAATCTATTTGCCAGTAATAATGACTTTACCATAAAGAATATCAGAATAGCGCTGGCACACAATAATCAAAGATGAACATATTTTTGAGGTTAATGAGGGAAATAAAAGGTGGGATTCTAAAGTAAAACAAGAAGGATATCAAAGTCTCAATGATCAGAAGACCAACCTGCAACAACCACATAACAAGGGGCCCTATCAAGCCAAGTGAGTTTCTACTGAGCCAACATCTCCTTTAAATCACACCCTACCATCCTAAAGAAAAGGCAATACTCCTAAGTGCACCGTGCTGAGAAAAATCTTAGATGGGTTATATATCTTTGACCACAGGTTTGCTTCGTGATGGTTGACCTGGGGCTAAACAGCAAGAATCATAAATATTTTAAAACAATGCATCTCATAACATTTATAACCTATCTCATTAACTTGAAAAAATATTTTTAAAAAAAACTACTTCCAAAAGTTTAGTTTTCCTGGTTGAAATGTTGTAGAACTATAAACCAAACACTATAAAAGTTTTGATGGATTCTTTATTGCCTTCATCCGTCAAATATCAGCCAGAATTGTTTTTTGAGTAATATATCAGCCTCCTGTCAGCTGCGTTCTTCAAGTGCTATCTTTAGACTGATATCCAATAATCTGCACACTTTCAAAATGATTGAATTTATTCTACCTGGTCACTATTTCGCCAAGACATTTTCAGCTTTTGATCAGCTGCCAAATATTTCAGAAACTCATCTACATGCATACCATAATTTATTCAGCATACAGGGTTTTCTCATAGCATATGGTTCACCTTATTCCAGACAAACAACCATGTCCATTTTTCATTTTAAATGTCTACAAAATTTCATTTTGTGGTACATGTTCATTGGATTTCCTTCATAAGATATACTTACACAAAACCATTAACAAACAATAATGCTAACCAAAAGTTAAATGTGGATCAAAGAGTTTTATGAAAGTGAAATCTGAATGCAAAATTTTCAAAAAAAAAAAACTGTCAGTCCATTTCAAAATTTTATTTTAAAAAAACATTATTACAACATAAATAGAGGTAAACTTATGATAATATAAAACACTTATCATCATCGTCGTTTAACGACCGCTTTTACGTGCCACCTGCACAGGAGCCAGTCCAGCGGCACTGGCAACGATCTTGCTAGAATGTCTTTTCACGTGCCAGGAAGGCGACGCTGGTAACGATCACGCTCAAATGGTGCTATTTACGTGCCACCAGTACAGAAGCCAGACAGCTGCTCTGGCAACGATCACACTCGAACAGTACTCTTTGCGCTCCACTGGCACAGGTGCCATCACGATTTCACTGCATTCATTTTCTCAATACAAATTCTCTCATATATGATGGGAAAATAATTTATTCCACTTCAGTTTCTCAATTTATTTTTATTCCTCAATCAGAGAAATTTGATGGACTGTCTATGAATATTATTACCCACCCAAACTTAATACCTACCGAAGCAGACTTGCCGTATTGACCTGGTGTTTGCAACTTAAAATGGATAAAACTTTTATTAATTTCAGTGATAGTATTCATACCATTAGTATAAACTCCATCAGTCCATAGAAATTATTAACCCAATCATAAGGAACGCCTCTATGAAAATTGCACCAGTTAATAAATGTCTCGCCACCCAATTGTAACTTGGAAAGTGCTATTATATTATGGAATGTATCTATAGAACAAAAGTTGGTGAGCCAATTGCCCTTATTCAAGACCTGAAAAATCGTAAATCATCCTTGTGTCCAGATGCATGCATCTGTTACATTTCCAGTGAAATCCACCTACATGCTGAACATATCAATTGGATGTAGCGGCTTGCTGACAGTACATGCAGTTAATCTTATTTCAAATAAAACATTAACAGTCCTGTTGATTTACAAGTTTAGATATTAATGACAGCAAAGTTCATTCTTTATTTTCAATGTCAACAGACAACAAAATTTCATTTGTGGTAACTATTACTCTTTTACTTGTTTCAGTCTTTTGACTGTGGCCATGCTGGAGCACTGCCTTTAGTCGAGCAAATCGACCCCAGGACTTATTCTTTGGAAGCCTAGTACTTATTTTATCGGTCTCTTTTGCCGAACTGCTAAGTTACGGGGACATAAACACACCAGCATCGGTTGTCAAGCGATGTTGGGGGGACAAATACAGACATACAAACACATACATATATATATATATACATATATACGACAGGCTTCTTTCAGTTTCCGTCTACCAAATCCACTCACAAGGCTTTGGTCAGCCCGAGGCTATAGTAGAAGACACTTGCCCAAGATGCCACGCAGTGGGACTGAACCAGGGACCATGTGGTTGGTAAGCAAGCTACTTACCACACAGCCATTCCTACGCCTATTACCTTCATAATTTTTTTTTTTTTTGTACAATTCTGTATTTATACCATGAAGCAATGAATAAATAAAAACCTGGACAACAAACAAATGATTACAGTTCAATACTTTACCAACTACGAACGCGGATAATTTTTTTTTTCTTCCTAATTTAAGGAATTAAATGCACGGCTTTAAAAGGAAAGGCTTTTGCAATCGTTAAATATTAATCTTATTGTTGATAGGTATTAGGTTTTTAATGGCTTGTCAGAGTAGAAAGGTCAGTACCTACGACCTTTTTTTAGGAAGTCTGCAACTGGTGGGGGGGAAATGGAACTTATCCTTAAATTGGAGACTGGTATGTATGTGAATGCTTGTAATAGGTCGGACTGCTTAAGGCCCCAACAGTTTAAAAGTCATGGAGCCCAGATAACTGAACTGACACCATTATTTTATTGATATTATCTTTATAGATTCCGTAGTCATGGAAAGTAATGAAGTCATTAATAGGAGAGCGTAAATAATTTGTCTATCAATCAGTAACCCAGAAGATGATAACTAGAGTACGATGCCCTTATTATCGTTTTTTCACGTGGTTTCCAACAGAAGAAAACATCTCAGTCAAAACCACAAATCATTAGAACAGCATATTGATGTTAAGCTCGGGTTAAGACTCTTGAAGTTCATATTTCAAAACCGGTGATATTTAACTGACTAGCTGATTAAATTACAAAATTTAAAAATATAAATAAACCTAAGCAATTAGCATAACGCCGTTCGCTTGGTCAAAATTTAGAAATGTCTATTACACTTATATAAACATAAAATAGTTTGCATAGAAATGTGATAGAATAAAATAAACCTATAGAAAAGAACAAGGGAAAATAGAGATGAAACTACGACGAGAAAGTGCTTAGCAAATAAATATCTGAAAAATAATACATTCGGTTGGAAGAACGTTTTGGTTAACCAGAACAGAGATAAAATGTTAGTGTATGTGCGTGTGTAAACATTTAATCAGTAAATGTATTAAACAGAAACAGTATTTATATCTTTATGATGTACTTATCTACTAACCTGATCAACTAAGTTACTACAATCACGACGAAAATTTATAACTGCTCGAATACAGATTTGGAAGAATATTATATATTGGGAAGACCAACTCTTATGAAATAACTGTGAGTTTTGAATTTCTTTAATTTTGCACTTTATTTTCTCTTCATTTATTTTTACCAATACAGGTTTTAAAATATAGGATGGGTGTAAATCTATTTAAAAAAAAAAGGGCGTGTAGTTATTTTAAATCTGCGATCTTTCGATACCAGTACGAAATATCGGCTTTTTCCGTAATACCCACACGATCTTCACTCGGGTGTTAGGGTTTTAGTGTCAGGGTTAGGGTTTTAGGGTTAGTGTTTAGGGTTACGGTTACGGACGGAATTCCCAAACCGTAACCATCTTTCCCTCCAACACTTTTTACGGAAAAGGCCGATATTTCGTACTGGTATCGAAAGATCGCCTTCCAATGTTTTCAACCCCATAAATAAACTAGGTAGTGTTAAATGTTGTGATGTAAAGACTTACACAAAAAAGTTCACCAGCAACTAAAAGTGAAAAAAAAAAGTAGGATGTTCCGTTTGTATTATAACATATGCAAGAAAATTACTTGAATGAAAGAAAGGGTAGAACGGTATTTTAGAGAAACGTGTCTATCTATCTATATTTATTATGTGTGAGTCTGTATAAGACACATACGTAAAGAGAGATATTATTAAAAAGCGATAAAATAGGTATATTGTGTAATTAATTATCAATAGAATGGACTGGGTTGTAAGATAGGATGAGCAGAGGAAAGAGAAACGATTGAACCGAAATGTTTAATAATCCCGGTGTTACATCTGGAACAGCCTTCTATGTATATCTACTCCTATTGGAGAAGAGAAACTAGAACGTCTGTATTCAGAATATTTCAAAAAAATAACTCGTCATAGTTGAAAGGAAAAATAAATGAAAACTATGAACGGTACAATGATATTATTTACCTTCGAAATTTGATAGATTTAACTGCTCGGCCATGATGTGAAAAAAAAGGGTTTTGCTAAAACACGGAACGTAACACAGGCGCGGAATCCGTAACTTACAGAAAGCTAAATTGCTTTCGAGAGATATTTTATAATTTTCAAATATGAACTTCGAAATAAGGAAACAGAAAAACTAGTAATACCCGTTTATGTTGAAGATATTATCTTTTTAAGTAAACTGACTCAAAACGATATTTTCGTTGGAAACAAATGCTTGCGAAATTACAAAGTACTTTTTTACCTGTAGATTAAATATAAAAGATTACAAAGATATAATCTATTTATTCTCTAACCTTAAAAAGCTGAAGTTTTAAATAATTAGAGATATATTTCAAACATTTTCTGGTTCCCATAATTATTTATAACGGGAACATTTTAAGCAAAACTGGTAAATTATATGAACAACATGTTTAATAGTAGGACAGAGACTCCCATATAATTGTTATGTAAAAAAAAAAAATTTAACTGAAATCATTCATGCAATAAGTTGACAAAAACAAGGCGGCGGGGTGGAAGAAACGTTAGCACGCCGGGCGATAATGCTTAGCGGTATTTCGGCTACCGTTACGTTCTGAGTTCAAATTCCGCCGAGGTCGACTTTGCCTTTCATCCTTTCGGGGTCGATAAATTAAGTACCAGTTACGCACTGGGTCGATATAATCGGCTTAACCCCTTTGTCTGTCCTTGTTTGTCCCCTCTATGTTTAGCCCCTTGTGGGCAGTAAAGAAATAAGAAACGTTAGCACACCGGACGAAATGTTTAGCGTTCTGAGTTCAAATTCCGCCGAGGTCGACTTTGCCTTTCATCCTTTCGGGTCGATAAATTAAGCACCAGTTGCGTACTGAGGTTGATCTAATCTACTGGCCCCGTCCCCAAAAATTTCGGGCCTTGTGCCTAGAGTAGAAAAGAATAAGTTGACAAAACTCCCTCAAAGAGTATCTGAAATCCACAACACCGAGCAAGGGTGTTAGAAAATTCAGTATGGATGTGGATTTGAACTCTACATTACATATGTAAACGTATTTGTATTTAGTATGCAGAACATTACTCTATACTATTCCTCAGCCACGTTTTTTGTTATTCACATAATCAACGCCGTGACATTCCTCACTAAATCTTACCAACTGATATCATTTGCTGAAAAGGTCTAATGAAACTGAAACATGTTTATTACTTTCTCCAGCAGGCTTCAAAGACCCAATCAAGTCACATGCTACAGTTTCTACATTTTCAAACAAAAATTCAATCAATTTATCTTGCTGGATGTTCTTAGATTTTTTTTTTAAACATCCAAAGGAGTTTCTTGTCTATCAATTCCACGAATAATTTTAATTAATCAACGTTCTTCAACTCATTATATTTCATATGTGAAACGCTATCGCACATGTATTGAATATACAGAACATTCCACTGAGATAGTTATTCTCAGCCATAGCACTTCTAAGATTATTCCTGGATAATAGCACTTTTAAGATTAGTCACAGCACTTCTAAGATTACCCCTGGATACAACAAATAAATCCCACTTGCACTTCTTGCAAGATCAATAGCCCTTAATTCCAAGTAGATTGTCAACGTTCAGATCATAGCTGTACTTGACTATATTTTTTCTACCCTAAAAGTATGAATGGCAAAATTGACCGCAGCGGGATTTGGGCCCCAAAACGTAAGAAGTCGGAAGAAGTGTTCTTTTCTACTCTAGGCACAAGGCCCGAAATTTGGAAGGGAGGGAGGGGCAGTCGACTAGATCGATGCCAGTACGCAACTGGTATCTAATTTATCGATCCCGAAAGGATGAAAGCAAAGCCGACCTCAACGGAATTTGAACTCAGAACGTAAAGGCAGACGAAATACTGCTAAGCATTTCGCCCGGCGTGATAACGGTTCTGCCAGCTCGCCGCCTTAGTCGAAGGAAAAATTAAACAGGTTTTCTTTGTTTACCTTCTTTTTTTTTTACCTGAAAGTTTAATGATTCAGCAAATATACTGCCAATTTTCAATAGCAGAAACGAATAGAGTGTTTGTGTATATTTTTAGGCTTTTGTGATGCAATTTTTTAAGTCTGAACACACGATTTCAGATCAAACTACTAAACAAATAAGTTCGACTCAACAATTTTTTTCCCCAACATATTTTAAATCTAATTAAGAATTATACTGTCAGCAAACTCTTCAAATCAAAAACACAAAGCGGAGGCTCCTTAAAAAAGTGTTAACTAAGTAGTTTTGAATGGACTTGTAGTGGAGCTCCATTTCTTATAGACCTTATTGTTCGACCACTGGCACATCTACGTAGTTGTTAGATCTGTAAAAAATAGCAACCAAATCTCTCTTAGCCCACACCATCTTTATTTCAATGTTTTTAGTTCAATTTGATTTATTTATTTAATTCCATTCTATTTTTTGTGTTGAATGAGTTTATTGAACGTTTGCAAAAATTAACTCCGAGCAGCTGACATAGTGATTTCGCTTTTCATGTAACGAATTTCGCTTTTTATATTTTTCCCTTTAACATGCCTTACAAGAATGGTACAAGTCATGATTTGATGGAAGACTTATCTTTCTGAATTTATGCGACCTCTGTCCTTTGTGACATTAAAATTTGTTATAATACATTGCGTATTATTTTAAGATGTTTTAATTTTTATACTTTGTTACCTTACAATTGCAGCCAATAAAATGACAGGCACCTGTTCAGGATCATTATTAACTAATAAGTTAAGGTCTTTTCAGTTGACATCTGCAATCTTCTCAATTAGCTATCCCAGATAGTTTTTTGTTTTTTTCACCGTCTTTATTTTTTTCTTTTGGTATTTGGTTTTTACATATTGGTGTCAGTCTTGAATGCTATATTTTTTTGCATGTATGTACATCATCATCCTCATTTAACATTCGTCCATGCTGGCATGGACAGTTTGACCAAAGCTGCCAAGCTGAAGAGCTGCACCAGGCCCCTCATTCAAAGTTTAGTTAATTTTTTCAATTTAAATTTTGAATTTATCTTCCTTGCTTTTCCTGACATTGATCATTAAGCTAATGCTTTTTCCCCCTCTTACTACAAGTGCAACTTTAATTAATGAACATTTTTTAGTTAATCACAATAAGTATGTTATCACGGACTCTACTATGTCTCATAGAGACTTCCATTGTTAAAGGTTTTTTTCTATCTGCCCTCAGTGTTTCTGTTATTGTTTATGTAAGGAATATTATCTAATCTCTTACTTCTATAACATATAATTACCTTCAATTAATTTCTGTGGCTAATGATTTTTAAAGAGGTTATCAGCAGTATAACAATTTGAAGTAGCTTTAAAAATTTTAAGAGAAAATGGTTGTGTGGTAAGTAGCTTGCTTACTAACCACATGGTTCCGGGTTCAGTCCCACTGCGTGGCACCTTGGGCAAGTGTCTTCTACTATAGCCTCGGGCCAACCAAAGCCTTGTGAGTGGATTTGGTAGACAGAAACTGAAAGAAGCTCGTCGTATATATATACATGTATGTGTGTCTGTATTTGTCCCCCCAACTTCGCTTGACAACCGTTGCTGGTGTGTTTACGTCCCTGTAACTTAGCGGTTCGGCAAAAAGTGACTGATAGAATAAGTACTAAGCTTACAAAGAATAAGTCCTGGGGTCGATCTGCTCGACTAAAGGTGGTGCCCCAGCATGGCCACAGTCAAATGACTGAAACAAGTAAAAGAGTAAGAGTAATCCTTTTAAAAAAATCAAACTCCCACTCCACTTGAATTTGAAAATATAATTTGTACTCATTTCGTAGCAGTAATAAGTGCCAATTGAAATTATAAAGACTGATACATTTATTATTTATATGATATAACCCAGATGTTGTTTTTCTCCAAACTAGCCCCAGGCATAATAAATGTTGAAGACATGGTTCTTACCTCAAGATTCCAGTTGTTTCTTCTTTTATTAACTTTATTTATTTATTTATTTATTTCAGTTTGCTGTATTGTTTGTTTTTTTTCACAACAATGACCTACCTAAAACCAAATTACTAAAGATTATTTTTTCAGCAATAGTTTAAAAAAAACTCAAAGTAGAAGAGTGAGTATTTATTTTTCTTGTAATATTTTAGCTATTTGAGTGAGATTATGAAAACATTATCTCCAAAATAAATAATTGCCCAAATGGTTAAAATAATAATCATGAAGTTAATATCATTTATCTCCTACTGTAAAACTAATTCTAATTAGATTTTTGATATTCATTACATTGAATGTTACATACAATAGTTAACTGTACAATGCCACTTACTATGAAATACAAATCTGTCAGTTTCCTGCATATCAATTGTAAGCAATGTGCTGTTAAACTGACTTCTGTTTATGTTAATTCTTTTAACTCTTTAACTTTCAGATTTCTTTGTCAAATGCAATGCTTATATAATCACAGTATTTTGAATTAAGCATGCATTATCTTGTATCCTGAAGATTTCAGTGAATGACATTGTAGGGTAGGTGTCTATTTTTGCCCTCTCTTTTTTCTTCATTATATTTCCAATGATGCTCCTTAAGCATTGGGTTTCAGCCCTAGATGCAGAAAATAGTGCAACCCTAAACAATAGTTAATCCTTGACAAATTACTTCCCTACACTGCACTAGAATGTTATCAATGCATTCTGTTGCTTATTTAAAATGTATTCAAGAATACTTAGATTAACTAGCTTAGCATTAAGCTGTGATGACTGTAGACACATGTCCCTGGCTAGGCAAATACTTCTGTGGCTGCCATTTTGTTTATCCAATGCATCCTTCCATCTTTAAGAGGATCTAATGGAGACTTGGTTTGTATTTCTGGCAGGCCAAGCAACCATGTAGTAGCTTCCTTCTTTTACCTCAAAAGTCTACCATGTTGGCTTGTCAATTTGTTTTTTGCATCAAAAGGTGATAAGGTCATATGAATACTCCCTGTTACTGTTACCCTCTAGATCAACCCGGCTGACAAAATTAACATATTCCAGCAATAACTACACAATTTTTTTGATTTTTCACTCAAGCTACTTTATGATATTAGCACAACAGTAATCTAACGTTAATACCGTCACGGAGGCCCAGCTCTTTCTTCACAGAGTGGTCCTTAAAACGAAAAAAAAGCTAATAAATAAACAATATTTCTCATTTTGATAGTTGTAATATCTAAAGCACGTCTGCTACAAGGGACATAACTCTTACCTCTACGTTCTGAAATTTTAAATTTGGTTAATAAAATACTGATGCCTCAAGCTTAACATACTTGTATAATTTCTTTCATTGAAAGATCTTATTTGCTATATATATTCAACTTTTTCTTCAATCTGTAAATCGAAATTAACCATTTACCTATTTAAAGCATTTTCATAAGTTTGTCTTTAACGTCCATACCAAACTTAGTTAGCCCTTCTTTCATACGTTCTGAGTAATACACAGCTTTCTTCTTAAATCTCAAGTTACTCTAGTGCAGTGTTTCTCAAACTGGAGTCCGCGAAGAAACGCTGAAGTATCATGAAAACAGATGGCTCGAGACGGTTTAGTTTAAACATTTCAAGACTTCCAATTTTTAGCATGCTCTCATCTTTTGTTGTCATTGACCTCAAAAACCCACGTCACTCCTACACACTCATTTGCTAATCACACTTTTTGTACAAGTGTGATTGGCCGATGGAAAATATGTGGGTGTAACGGTTGATCGTGCGTGTGCTATCGGTATTCTACGCTCACATGATTCACAACTTCTGCAATCCACAAGTTTGCATGTCTCTCGCCGTCGTTATCCTCACCGGTGCATGTTCCCGCATGCCCTTGCTCTTTGTCAAACACCCATTCTCGTATCCCATGGTGGCTGGGCTTTATAAGACATGGTTGTTTTTCATGGCAACGTGTTCCGTCCGACATAACTGTCTTCTCAACAGTTATCAATTCACGGAGGTTTATCTACGGACAAAACAACGCTCACACGCACTTTAGATTTCTTCTACAGTTAATAGTGAGATGCATTAGTTTAGCTAGAGTGTGGGGCGGCCCTTCTGTTTGCCACCCGCGGACCTCACAAAAACCACATATTGCCTAGAGCAGACCCAAAAGTGCTGCCCCTACCGTCCACCGCTAGTGGTGAGAAGTTTTATTGTTAATTAGTGCAACCAAAAGCTAGCTACACTAGGTCATATCAGCACACCCGTAGTATATGATAAATTCGAAATAAATATACAATGTAGTTATATTGAATTGGTTTACTAAATTTGATCTTTTTTTATAATGCCTCCAAAGAAGAAAATGAGATATGACGAATCTTATTTGAAATTCGGTTTTACTGTAATAAAGTCTGGCGGAGAAGGAAACAACAATTAGTTTTATGCTCCGAGGTTTTGGCCTCTACTTCACTATAGTCCAACAAGTTAAAGAGACACTTCTAAATAAATCGAGATGTCGACTTTTTCAGACGCGAAGCCGACAGATGGACGAAATCCAGACTTGATGACACAGGAATGTTACGGCATTACGGCTGGTTTGAAGGCATCCTACGAGGTTTCAAGGAAAATAGCTGTTGCCAAAAAGCCCCACAATATCGGCGAAGATTTGATAATGCTGCAAAGATGTCATATCGAATGCGTTAGGAAGTTCTGAACTTCAGAAGCTGAAGCATGTCTCTCTTTCAAATGATACTGTTAGCAAGTGAATAACCGAGCTGTCCGATAACATTCTGTCGCAATTGCTCTCTAAGATTCACAATTCACTTTTGAACTTTTCCGCGATCCAGCTTGAAGGAACGATGCATATTTCCAACTTAGCCCAATTTTGTGTCTATGTATGTACATAACAATCGCCTGGAAGACGAATTCCTGTTTTGCAAAAACCCCAGCACCAAAACAACCGCAAGGGAAATATTTAACAAAGCGGACAAATTTTTTGAGGCACATAATATCAACTCGGATCATGTCATTGTCGTATGCACCGACGGCGCTCCGGCGATGCTTGGTTGCCGTTCCGGTTTTCAGACATTGGTGAAAGAAAAATCTCCAGATGTTATTGATACACACTGCACAGTTTATCGACAAGCACAAATGGTGAAAATCATGCCTGATGAGTTAAAAAATGTTCTGAATTACGTGATTACTGCGGTGAACTTCATCAAAGCGAACGCGCTCAACTTCCGTCTGTTTGCCGAGTTGTGCAAAGAAAGTGACTCTGAATTCGCAAGTGGGATGGCTTTCGAGAGGAAAAACAATAAAGAAAGTATTCCTTCTACGAAAAGAAGTCCACGATTTTTTTACAAGATGCCAAGCCAAATTAGCACGCCGATGATCTTTTCTAATCTGCTTGGCATTTTTGGTGGGCATATTCGAGTCAGTGAATGCCATCAATCTCTTACTGCAAGGGAAAGATATAACCATGTTTCATTCTCATGAAAAACTAACTGCTTTCAAAATGAGGTATGAATTTGCATCATTACCTCAACTAAACATGCTAATTGATGAAAACGAGCTTCAAGTCGATGATGATATCGTTGAACTCATGACACAACACGTGTCAACACTTGGCAGAGAAATATTCTCTTTATTTTCTTGATCTGCATTACTTTGACAAATACTTCCACATCCCTTTGTACTCTCTGTTCGTCATCTGCCAACAGAAGACAATTTAATTCAAGAGCAGTTAATTGATTTGGTCAATGATCGAGGTGAGAAATATTTTTTCCGTGAAATGTGCAGTTGTGACTTTCGGATTGAAATGGCACAGTCATGTCCTGATGTCGCAAAGACGTCTCTTAAAGTACCGATGCCATTTCCAACCACTCAGGAGTGTGAGACCGCGTTTTCCACTTTCCTTGCCATTAAAACGAAATCACGAAACCGACTGGATACCACACCAGAAATGAAGGATGCCTTCTCCATAACAGAGCCGAACATAGAAGAGCTGGTTTTTTTTTTCCAAAACTTGATCCTTAATCTCTTTAAAAGACAGTCGTGTATGATTGGAAGGCGGTTTTGTTCTTATTCTAGTAGGTCGAGTGACCACATAGAGACATTTTCGTTAAATTTATTGCTTATGCATTGTCCAGCCAACTGGTACAGTACCGCAAAAAAAATAAATAAATAAAATGTAAGGGACATAACTATATATTTCACAAAGTTCAAAATTGCTGATTAAAAATACATATTTGAAACATTATTGTTTGTTTGAAAAGAAAATCTTATAATATGCATGTTTATTATTGTTTTCTGATTTCTTTTTATATTGTCATCTGAATTTACGGTCGTAATATATAAATGATCACCACGTTTCATTATTATCAACTTATTCGTGACCTTTAAACCATTTCAAATGCATGTTGCCTCTGAACTAAGTGTGAAAGCACGCCGTAAGGAATAAAGAGATATATATATTCCCATAAGTATCAAGAGAACATACTTCTTAGAAATAACTCACAATTTAAATATGCACACCGCATATTTTAGACCTAACAGTTTCTGATGACCACTTTCATATACGACAGTTAAGAATGCATCCTAAAGTTAGGCTTTCTGCTGTAGGTTTAAAACATTTCAATGTACTTTTTGGTTATCTCACAACCATTAAAAATTGGGTTGTCTCCCCCAACTAAAACAAATTGTTTAACCCTCAATAAAACAAAAAAAAATGAAAAAATTAATAGACATAAAAAGCGAAAAGATTAAACATCTTATTGAGTCTGATAATATTTTTATAACAAATCATACAAAACTGAAAAACTTTAAAATCTTATTGACGCCACATAAACTCAATATTTTAGAAGGGAGATAACCCAATTTTTGAATGGGGGCGAGATATCCAAAAAATTTTAGCCTTCAATAAGTTATTAAACTCTAGGATCTTGATAAATTTCTTCCAACAACTTGAAATATTTCAAATTTTCATGAGATATGAATATTTTTTTCTTTTTGCATGCTGATGACAAAAATTTCGTTTTTGTTTTAATCTTCAGAAATTAGTAATAGCTTCAAGTGGTTGAGAGAAATTAAAACAAGATCCCTCCTCAACAAGGTACATGCGTGGAGTACTCAAATATCTGTTGCTATATACACAAAGACACCAAGCATAATCTGGGCCATTCGGTTTCATTTCGCTAGCTTCTTAGAAGCAGAAACCACAGATATAACTGTCTCTGTCGGCGAAAACAAGTTTCTGCAAATTGTGAAATCACGAACTGTTAGTAACGAAACGAAATACGAAAGAAAACAGAGATGGAAAACAGCGGTTAGTATCTACGCATGCTTTTATTTTTCATTATTGTCGAGTTCTAAAACATCTTGCAATCGCTAGAAACATTAACACCAACTGATTTCTGCCCTCCAAATTACATTTAAGCTATTATTTTTTTTTTCAAGAGTGCACGAATGTCAAGATGTCACTTTCATAACTGAAATATCTAAAGTTTCTCGGACTAAAAACATGTCATTATTTTGTGATATACAGCGTCGCCTACTCCGTAGCATGTTTTTCACAGCATTCACGATATTTGTGTGTAGTAAATATTCCCAGTGGATAATAATATTTGTTTCCTTGGCGAGCCAGCTGCAATAGATATTCGAAAGATTTGTGATGAAACTGGATGACGGAAGGACACAATATAATAATTCCTTCTGTATAATTAGTGATCTTAATTCAGACGTAGTTTATTTTATCTTTTTTTTTTTTTTTTTACGGAATCCCACGCTTTAGGATATGGAGATTCCGATTCTGACAAAAATGTTCAAAAATAGCAACTTCAAAATTTCAATCCCCTCTCCCCACTTTTTCGTTTTTCACTTTTTCCGGAATTTTTTTTCCTTTCGAAATACGTAAAAATACGGAGATTAGGATTAAAATTTCAAGGTTTCAAGAAAAAAAAAAATACCCCCATCTCCTCCTCCCGGATCTTTCTGTCCTCCTCCCGATTCTACGGGCTTGGCTTTCAAGTAGGCTATTCACATGCTAGAAATAACAGCCAAATCTCACAAAACTGCAATGGCATAAATGAAAAAAAATATGTAATCAATCTACTCACCTTTCTGCAAAAATTTCTTTCAGAGTAATTTCCCTCAGTAATATGACAAAGTGAAATTAAAGTGTTCATTTGAGGAAATATTGAAGCAGCTTGCTCCAGAGAAAATAATGGATTTTATGAAAATAAACAGCATTATTGTCACAAGTAGAACGTATGTTTGCACACAAGATATGAATGAACACTTTAATTTCACTTTGTCATATTACTGCGGGAAATTCTGAAAGGTAAGTAGATTAATTACATATATTTCTTTCATTATGTTATTGCAGTTTTGTGAGATTTGGCTGTTATTTCTACCATGTGAATAGCCTGCTTGAAAGCCAAGGACTGAGAGTTTCGGGATCTTTTTGGTTTGACGGGCAACACTTGTTTTCTTAACGAAACACTTTCAAACTTGGGATACTGGTAGAATGTGTCATATAAAACATCTTTTTCTCTTAGCCTTCTTAACAAAAATTAGTTCTTAATAAGTTATTTCATGTTAAAGTTGTCGTATTTCTGTAATTTCAACCAATCACTGACGTCTATTCAGCTGAATACAAAATTTTTTATTTGTTCTATAATACAAAATATACAAGTATACGAAGTTTGAAAGTGTTTCGGTACCAAAAACACTACATAAAACATTAATGAAAAATGTTGCCCGTCAAACCAAAAGGATCCGAGTTTCGTGCGTAGGTACTTATAATTTCTATAAATGACGATGTCCCAAACTTTCGACTCCTGAGACTGTAAATTCTGCCGATTAAGTGTAATATATATATTACTCCCTGAAAATCGCCAACCCTACACCTTCATACGCATGCACACATGTATATTATGACTCACACTGTTCACTTTCCTGACAATTGTACGTAATTCTATGTACTATACATGCACCTTTGATAAGCTGTAGTGCACCTGAGCACTATACACAATAATTTCATTATTTTTTATGATATATCGATACATATATGTACACACCTACATCTATATGTATACATACATGCATATATGGGTACAGGACATTAAAAAAACGTTAAACACAATGAAAAACGAAAACAGAAAACGAACTTTTTTCGAACAAAAAAAAAACAAACAAACAGAGAAACGAGACATGCAACATAAAGAGTATACCCCTTCGTCAGTTGTCCCTGTTCCATCTACTCCGCGTTTCGAAGGCAAGGACAATACGCGACTTCCTTGGAATAGTCCTGGTTATATACTCTCTAGGGGGGGGGGGGGACACTAGCTACTTGACCACACACACACACACTCTCTCTCTCTCTCTACATATGTATATAATGTTTTGGTCATTTTTCGTTTTGACTTGCAGAACTGTCATTTGGATCAGCTGGTTTTGTTCGTTTATTTCCGTAAAACACTACTATTTATTTACTTTTGTTTTCATGGCTTATGACAGTCGACCTTTGCCTTGAAGTGAGAGGGGAAAGTGAAAGATGTATGTACGTGTAGATTAAATGTACGTGTGTGAGAGAGAGAGTACACCCATTATCTTTCATATACACGTACATACATAAATACATATGAATACGTCTTATTTGTATGTGTGCGTATGAAAGAGAGAGAGAGTGCGTGTGAGAGAGAGAATGTGTGTAAGAGTGAGTGCCACTTAGACATACATGCAAAAATGCACTTAGACATACATGCGAAAATATACATACATGAGAGCAACACATCTTCAACGAAAAAATGCCAAAAGATGTTTTGTGTCACCAAACCCATACACAGGGTGAGAGGTATTTGAGGACGTATTTGATAATCTAATAAAGCAACTTTAATCTTTTGCACACGTGTTCTCGATAAGCTTTCTCATAAAGTTATTCCAAGAATTTGGCTTCAGCTTCCATGGCTGCTTCAGTGTAGGACCTGCACTAAATGATCCTTTTAAATTTCAGACATCAATGAAGCTGTGGAATTATGAAGATGTCAATTAGTCTCCTTTACAATAACACTCCAAATGTAGTAGTCCATGAGATCTAACTAAATCTGGCGGGTTTGGAAACCACAAGTTTGGTATCACATCATCATCATCATCGTTTAACGTCCACTTTCCATGCTAGCATGGGTTGGACGATTTGACTGAGGACTGGTGAAACCGGATGGCAACACCAGCCTCCAATCTGATTTGGCAGAGTTTCTACAGCTGGATGCCCTTCCTAATGCCAACCACTCAGAGAGTGTAGTGGGTGCTTTTACGTGTCACCCGCATGGAGGCCAGTCAAACGGTACTGGCAACGACCATGCTCAAAATGGTATATTTTATGTGCCACCCGCACAAGAGCCAGTCCAGGGGCACTGGCAACGATCTCGCTCGAAAATCCTACAAAGGCCAGTCAGGCGGTACTGGCAACGACCATGCTCAAAATGGTATATTTTATGTGCCACCCGCACAAGAGCCAGTCCAGGGGCACTGGCAACGATCTCGCTCGAAAATCCTACAAAGGCCAGTCAGGCGGTACTGGCAACGGCCACGCACAAAATGGTGTATTTTATGTGCCACCTGCACAAGAGCCAGTCCAGGGGCACTGGCAACGATCTCGCTCGAAAATCCTATGAAGGCTGGTCAGGCGGGTACTGGCAATGATTTAAAAATTTGTGTGACCTCCATTCGTTAAACTCTGGACGCATGAAATCTGCAGTAGAAAGCCATTGGGCTACGTGGGCTTTGTGAGAAGGTGCTGAGTCTCATTGAAATACATATGGCATTCGGATCTTTTTTAAAACGGGGGCCACATTTTTCATTAACGAAACACTTTGGAACACTGGTAGAATGTGTCATACAAAACATCTTTTTCTCTTAGTCTTCTTAAAAAAAAAAGAAATCCATAAATTATTCCATGTTAAAGTTGTCGTATTTCTGTAATTTCAACCAATCACTGACGTCCATTCAGCCGATATACATTAAGTGCCGACTACATAAACAAATGATTCTGAAACAATTAACCCTAACTCTAACTCTAACCCTAATCCTAGGGTTAGGGTTAGGGTTAAAGTAAATTTAAAATGAAAAAAGCAAATAAAACGAAGGTATGGAGATTAAATACGCTTTACATCGCTTAATAAGCCAAAGGAGTAAATGTAAACAACTGAATACTTGTCAGTGATTGGTTGAAATTATCGAAATAAGACAATTTTTTACATGAAATAAATTCGAATACAAAAATATTTTTCTGTTCTATAACACAAAATAGATAAGTATACGAAGTTTGAAAGTCTTTCGGTACCAAAAACACTATGTAAAACATTAATGAAAAATGTGGCCCCCGTTTTAAAAAAGATCCTGGCATTCTAATGCATACTTCATGTGTCCAGAGCTTAACAACTGTCTCCAGGAGCATTGATTCTAAGACCATGTAGGAAAGCGTGAGGGAGCATGACATGACATTCATTACTTATCACCCATTAAACCATCATAATTACTGATAACATAGTGTTCATCTCTCTGGGGTCATCGGAAGGATCTGTATATAATCATCTGTCATTTCTCTT
>NC_142930.1:154176875-154256260 GCF_046866305.1 Octopus bimaculoides | reverse complement strand
CATAAAGATATATGTACATGAAGATATACACACATATATATAAAGATATATGTATATAAAGATATATATATATATACATATATATATATATATATATATATATATATATATATATATATATATATAAACAGCATCACCAGCGATTAACCACGGAAGCTTCTGCGTCGTTTGTTCGAACTGCTACAAAGTCTTGAAAAAATTAAAAATAAAAATAAAAAGGAAAAAAACACACTGGACCATGTTGTCAAATGTATATATGTATAAATATATATGTATATATGACATGGGCCAGTGTGTTTATCTCTATCTCACCCTCTCTCTCAATATATATATACATATGTATGTATATATATATAGAGAGAGATTTATGTATGTATACATGTATATATATGTAAGTAAATATATGCATATCTTTATATATATATTGGCTAAACTGGCAATATGACCATCCCCAAGTACAACAACATATATATATATATATATGTTGTTGTACTTGGGGATGGTCATATTGCCAGTTTAGCCAATATATATATAAAGATATGCATATATTTACTTACATATATATACATGTATACATACATAAATCTCTCTATATATATATATATACATACATATGTATATATATATTGAGAGAGAGGGTGAGATAGAGATAAACACACTGGCCCATGTCATATATACATATATATTTATACATATATACATTTGACAACATGGTCCAGTGTGTTTTTTTCCTTTTTATTTTTATTTTTAATTTTTTCAAGACTTTGTAGCAGTTCGAACAAACGACGCAGAAGCTTCCGTGGTTAATCGCTGGTGATGCTGTTTAGTCCCAGCCTTTCGATTCATATTCCAGTCGCATCCATCACTCCTTTGTACGCAGTATATAAAGGATTCCATTTATTTGGTATTGTTAATGACACACATTGAACCAATCGACCTTGGATGTAATCCCAATAGAACCTTATTGATATTTACCGTTGTATATTAATATTTTTTTTCTGTTATATTTTAAACGACGAAAAAATTTTTTAACATGAGCTTCCTTGATCAGAGACGACCAGGGGTTAAAACAAACTAAAAGATTGTGTGTTCGCCTGCACGTTTGAATGTTTCTATTAAACTAAAATAATATTAAAAATTAATAATGTAATGTCATTTTTTAAGGCTGTTGGGTTGTAACCTTAGATTTGACAGCTATTTTTAGCAGGTTGTGCGACTAGATTGACTCTCTCGTGTGTTCGTTGTTTAAAAACAGGTCAACCCCCATTGGAAAGGCCTATCATTAAAAGTATTCAACCGTAACCATTGTATCTCTGTAGGAGTATGGTGAACTATAATTATCTCATTATCTGATGTGTCATTCTTCCAAAGACTGTAAGGTGTGATCTGAAGGAAATCTGCCTGCTATTTCTAGCGGATTGAATATCATACAGAATAGTCACGGGCAACATGGTTCGCGGAACTTTATGAATGGCACACATAACGAAAAATTACCTTGAATTTATTAATAGTGCGGCCCGTTTCTCAGAAAAAGGCTGTCCATACCTGATCTAGAAGCTCTCAGGTTGGTTCGTCTTAAGTAATAGATACCGGCTTACATACTTTCTACATCCATCTTTATTACACAAATAACAATTCTGAATCAATCGAAGTATCAACCTAGCTTTCGATTCCCGATTGTAATCTACTTTTTTTTTATTTTCTGTCACTTACGTTACAAAGCCGCTTATAAAGTGTTTGTTTTTGTTTTTTAAATCTCGCTCGCCACTTCTTGCGAGCCGGAGGAGGAGGAGGAAGAGGTGAAGGAATAGTGATGTCATGATGCTGATGATGAAATAAATTTTGCCGAGCTTCTTTATATAATCACTTTCAGTTTTGTTTGGCGTGCAATTCGGGAGAAGTACTCCTTATAATATAAATTATTTCCTTACGTTTGTTCATTGGTTCTTTTGCATTTTCTATTCCTTTTACACACACACACACTCATATATATATGTGTATATAGTCTTTGTGCACAGATTGTCGATATAAACTGGTTTCATAAACATCAAATTTGTCCTTACTCTATTTGAGTTTATTAGCATCAAACTTCTAAACAATGAGCTCTGATATGGACCGTAAGTGTAAACAATTTTTCTTTTTCTTTCTTTCTTATCCTGATATTTTTGAATTTACTAATTTTAAATTAGTATATAATTTCATATATTTACTAACTGTTTTTTTTTTTTTTTCATTTGTGTTCTCTGTTTTGTCCAATTTTCTAATTTATTTTGTAAAACGGTAAACACCGTGAAGGCAATAAAATTTCATATGTTTATTGTAAAAAAAAAAATCTATTGTTAAACTTTGTTTTCAACATTTAACATGTAATTCTTGTTATAAAGTTGTCTGCTAGAATTGTTATGTTTGTTTACATTTTAAGACTTGAAATTGCATAATTTGAACAACACACAAATATGTGTTTATTCATTGAATCATATAATATAGGCAGCTTCTAAGTAACTAAGCTACTGCTTTTAAAAGGAGGATACATTGTCTGAGAAAGGGAAAACGGTATTGTCGCGACTGGAATACCTTGAATCATAGGGCCTGCCCGACCAAAGCTAACATGGGACCAAACAAACAACTGGAATTATAAAATTAAAATAACTGTAAAAGACTGAACTATTTCCTTAAATAATGTCAGTAGACAACATCTTAAAAGATAAACGTAGACAAATGTCAATAGTTAAGATATTGAACGTAATTTACGACTAGACTCAAAAGTTCTCCGTAAGAAGTTCGAAGTTAGTTCAACTGATAACGTTCTTAATTATATATTTTTTAAAAATGTAATTTGATGTTAAAGTCTATAGAATGTTACACAACCTATATATTTTTTTTATTTATTTAACTATAATAACGCGTTTTATTAAACTATTTTCTGAAATAATCATACCATAAGTATTTTGCACTGGTTGACAGAGCGAATTGTTGATACTGCACATTCTCTCCGATTACTAATTGAAAGCAGCTACAGCACCGGACTAGATAGATATCAAACAATATTTTTCTATAGTTCTTCCGTACCCGGTTTATCTTTATCGTTCATATCCTTTGGATCGAGAGGAGTAAGAAACTAGGGATAGTTTCTAACGATAATTAATCTTTATAGTCCAAAAAGGTGAATATTAACGTCTTCAATTGAATTGAAATTTTAGATGGGTTAAAGTGTTTTGTCGAAATATAAATGTCTCAACTGGGACATGGTGGGATTAACATGGATTTTTCACGCTGAAATTTCTGTAGAAATTGTTCCTATCATTGTTATGAAACCTAAAACATACAGCCCTCTCTTTACCGATGTTGGTAGGTATCAACTGTGAAATTATAAGTACTTCATATGGAAAAATGAGATGCTGGTACCAGTGACTTAGACCTCTGTAAGCCCAACGCATTAAGGACATATCTACATCAGTGGTTCTCAATCGGAGTCCATGAGATTTTGTTAAAATTTATGATCAAACCACAAGATATTTTCACAATTTTCTCATATGGTTCCTAACAATATTTAATTCTAAAAATATATTAGGATTTTTTAAACATCGAATGGCTATGAAGGGCCACCCAAGTAAAATAGGAATCGAAGGGGTCCGTAGATAAAGAATAATTGAGAACCTCTGCTCTATATGATCGTTTGAACTGTTAGCAATAGCAGTTAAATCTCCTTCAGTTTACAATCCCATCAACACATTCTTGTTCTCTTTTATTCGCTTTAACTTGTCTCAGTCATTTGACTGCGGCCATGCTGAAGCACCGCCTTTAGTTAAGCAAATCGACCCCAGGACTTATTCTTTGTAAGCCTAGTACTTATTCTATCGGCCTCTTTTGCCGAACCGCTAAGTTACGGGGACGTAAACACACCAGCATCAGTTGTCAAGCGATGTTGGGAAGACAAACACACACACACACACACACACACACACACACACATATATATACGACGGGCTTCTTTCAGTTTCCGTCTACCAAATCCACTCACAAGGCTTAGGTTGGCCTGAGGCTATAGCAGAAGACACTTGCCCAAGGTGCCACGAAGTGGGACTGAACCCAGAACCATGTGCTTGATAAGCAAGCTACTTACCACACAGCCACTCCTACGCCTATAAAGTGCTAAAAAATTTTATGATAAGGAAAAAGAAGGGAAAGGATATTAAGCGTTTTGGTGTAACTATGTGTGTAACCAAACATTAATATCAAATTGTGAAATCCAGTAAGGATAGTTTGATTAGTGTTATATCTACGGTAGGTTATTTAATTTGAGTGTTACTGATAATACTAAATAATGCAGTCTTATGTGTAGGAAAAAAAAGAGACAAGGTAGTAATGGTTGGAACGCTTCTGATCGTAGGCCTACTCAATAAGGGCTTGTCCAAAGCTAAACAACAATAATTTCTGTATATCATTACTCTTGCATATTAGTACTACTTGCTAAAAGGTGGATTTACTTTTCAAGATTACGAAATATTGCAATCCTGAACTGTTAACATTTGATGTTCATTTTCCATGATGGCATGAGATGGACGGTTTGACTGGAGCTAGCAAACTGTTCAGGCACCGATTGTCTGTTTTGGCATGGTTACTACGGCTCAATGGCCTTCCTGACACAACCGCTTCATAGACTGTGCTGGGTACTTTTTTACATGCCACTGGCCTGGGGGCATTTATGTGACATTGACATGAATGCATTGTACGTAGCATTGGCACAAGTGAATGTGGTAACTTTTTAAAAAAATTAGTCTTAGAAAGTTGAAGTGAAAAGAATCAGTAGAGACAAGTCAGGATTTCTAACATAAGCACAAATTTATACATTATGGAAGAGGGAACTGTAGCTTAAATTAACCCTAGTGCTGGTATTTATTTTATTGATCACGAAAAGATTAACGACAAAGTCAACCACTGTGTGATGTGAACTCAGAATATAAAAAAGTATCGTTCGATCGAGGTCGTTGCCATTGCCACTGGACTGGCTCCCGTGCAGGTGGCATGTAAAAACACCTTTTTGAGCGTGGCCATTGCCAGTATCATGTGACTGGCCCTCGTGCCGGTGGCACGTAAAAGCACCCACTACACTCTCGGAATGGTTGGCGTTAGGAAGGGCATCCAGCTGTAGAAACTCTGCCAGATCAGATTGGAGCCTGGTGCAGCCTTCTGGCTTGCCAGTCTTCAGTCAAATCGTCCAACCCATGCTAGCATGGAAAGCGGACGTTAAACGATGATGAGGGCATTTTGTTCAGCACTTGGCCAATTCTACCACTGCATAAGAGAAAAAGAATATATATTGGTTGAGAGTAAAAATGTAGGAATAGGCCAAAGATTAGAAACAAAGTTTAGAATATTGAGTATGACCTTTTCATGACTATTGAGACTGGTTAGAAGGAAGAAAGGAATTTGTTTTCAGACTAAGACCTTGTCTGAATGTATACTTGTATTCAAGGTACTCAAAAACCAGGTGGTGGTGTTATACTAGACATGACAGATTATGTTTTCCTAAGAACAAAACAGTCCCTCCAATGAGCTTTCACACAATATATACATAGTCTTGGACTACCTCTTGAAAGATCCTCATAGAAATAACACTTTTTTTAATTAATCATATGCATTGATTAGACACATTAAGTGAAATGGCAACAACTGGAGACTGAAACTGTTATAGATTTGTAGGGTAGACATAATAGCAAAAAAAAAAAAAATCTGTATTTTTAAATATATAGCTTGATGAAAATATATTAAAATATAAGGAAAGGTAACCATGGAAAAATGAATTACAATGAAAGAAAAAAAAATGCAGAATATAAAGTGGCTGGCATTTGGAAGGGCATCCAGCTGTGAAATCTTATTTCTTTACTGCCCTCAAGGGGCTACACACAGAGGGGACAAACAAGGACAGACAAACAGATTAAGTCGATTATATCGATCCCAGTGCATAGCTGGTACTTATTTAATCAACCCCGAAAGGGTGAAAGGCAAAGTCGACCTCGGCAGAATTTGAACTCAGAACATAACGGTAAACGAAATACTGCTGGGTTTTTTCGCCCGGCACACTAACGTTTCTGCCAGCTCACCACCTTTGTGGCTGTGAAATCATGCCAAAACTAACCTTGCCTGTGCTAGTGCCTCATAAAAAGCACTGAGTCCACTCTGCAGAGTGGTTGGTGTCAGGAAGGGCATCCAGCCATAAAAACCCTGCCAAAACAGACACAGTAGCCTGGGGTAGCCTTCTACCTGGCTGGCTCTTGTCAACCATCCTACCCATGCATGCATGGAAGACTGACATTAAACGATGATGATGATGATATATAGAATTTATAATTTATGAATATTACATGAACAGTATTTTGAAAACAAGGTGTTTAATATCTAATTTCATATATATATGTATATATTTGTGTGTGTATGTGAAATTGATATAAGAAATATAATTTATGATATAAATTTGCAGTTTTATTTTGATTAAAATACCAGCAACTTACAGTAAAACCCCTCACTACAATTTGCCTACATTTAGCATCTCTGACTGTCACTCACTCTACTCCATTTGTTTTAGTTTCCCTTTTCCCAATATGACCAACAGGACACATTGCATCTTATCATATACAAGATTAATCTTTCTAATTATTTATATATCCTTTCAATGCAATTAGCTTATGCAAGCTCTCTTTTATCTTAATTGTGTGTAGTTCCTTGCTCTGTAATTAGAATTGTTAATGTGTTTTTTTTTTTTATTAATTGGTTCAATTAAATCTATTTTTGTTTATTCATATAGCTGAAAAAACACTGAAGTTTCTTGAAGATCTTCACATAGATTTAAATGCTGGTAAAGGTTTGTATGTTTTGTTGAGTATGTATATATTATTTTTGATTAGTTTACCTTACATTTTGGTGGAGTTGAGAAAACAAGTACTGTATTTTCCCATGTATAAGAGGCACTCTTACATGAGACAAACCCCTATTCTTTTGTGGAAAAAACAAATTTAATATTTCATCTTCCACACAGCATCACATCTCTAATACAGTTGCATTAAACATGTGGCAATTTTTTGTTCCATTAAAAATTTTTTTTTTAAAGTACATCTTATACACCGGCATATACAGTACATCTTATACACTGGCATATAAGATGTACATAAAAGTACATCTTATACACCGGCATATACATAATAATATTCTTGAATTAAGAGAATTCATTATGCCCTGTCCTGTACAGAAATGATCTTATGTTTTTGAAAAGGTAAATTCTTTATTAATAAGCTAATGTTGATAAATTTTCAAACTAAACATTAAATTGTACAGATTTCACCTGTTGTGGAATACCTTCAAATGAGTCATATGTACTCTACTTCCTTATCTAAGTTGTGACAAAGGAGTAATTCACTTGTAGAAGTTGTTACTCTAATAATTTACGGCTATCCCAAAGTAAAGCAGTAGATTAAATAGAAACATCACGTATTTTAAAACGAACAATAGAAAATAAAAGTCTGCCCACAAGATCTGTATATGACAAATATTACAGATAAATCTTTGTCAATACGGAAGAGGTGTAAATTTTAAATAGGCTTGCTGTTGCTCTCTTAATATTCTTGCTACACCCTTTCCTACTGCTACTCTTTCTTTTACTAACTTGTACCTTTTCTAATGCTACTACAATTCTTTCTATTACTCTGAATTTATAAGTTGTTACTATAACTGGTAAGTTACTACCAAACAATGTAACTGTCCTTTCCTACTGTACCTCATTTTCCAGACTCTGTGCTAAACACTCATCCAAGAATGAAAACCTTCTGAAACATGCTCCCTGCCCACATCTTCCTTGCAACTATGAAACAAAAGTTGTATTGAATTTTTAATTCCATAAACCATCAGATGCAATACTCAGACACACCAGTGAGTCTAAGATGCAATGTTCAGACACGTCAGTGAGAGTTCACATTCACGCTTACTCAACTGGTGAAAAATAGCCACTTCATCTATGCTAAATCACACTGCGCCATCTTAAATAATGAATGATTCATTGGAAAATGTAGTCCATGATATACAGAAAGACAAGATGGTCACAGCTGGAACACTTTTTATCATATGTATACTTGCTTAGAGTTGAACCATTGTTTAAACAATAATAACCAGTGCAAAGGAGCGAAGGATATGACCACGGTCCATTTTCCTTGAGCTGTATAATAATATATTTTACAAATCGTCCAACCCAAGCTAGCATGGAAAGCGGACGTTAAACGATGATGATGATGATGATGATGATGATATTTTCATCGAGCTGTATAATAATATATTTTAATATATTTTCATCAAGCTATATAATAATATATTTTGATATATTTTCATCAAGCTATATAATAATATATTTTAATATATTTTCATCAAGCTGTATAATAATATATTTTAATATATTTTCATCAAGCTATATAATAATATATTTTGATATATTTTCATCAAGCTATATAATAATATATTTTAATATATTTTCATTGAGCTGTATAATAATATATTTAAATATATTTTCATCGAGCTATATAATATATTTAAAAATACAGAATTTTTTTTTTTGCTATTATGTCTGCCCTACAAATCTATAACAGTTTCAGTTTCCAGTTGTTGCCATTTCACTTAATGTGTCTAATCAATGCATATGATTAATTTAAAAAATGTGTTATTTCTATGTTTATGTCACATTGTAAGCTTTTCAGACGAGGTCACATAGAACTGAAAAGAGTAATAATTTACAGTGTTGCAGATCCACTGAGCCCATCCCAGTATGAATAAATAAATATTAAGCATTAAAACTCGATGATGTTCATCATTGTTGTTGTTAGCGCTTAGCTTTCGAATCAACTTTGATGACAAACCTAATATCAAAATCATTCAAGCTATAATCATCCTGTCTAATTTTCATGAAATAAGCTGTTTGGCTAAGATAGGGTGTAGTAGTTTTTCAACAAAAATGTCACCTCATCCATATTATCAAATGTATGTATTCTTTTTAAAGAAGGTAGTGTGTTATTTTAGGAAATTTGGTTGTGACTTCTAGCATCCATATCTCCTGTGTAGTTGAGCTACCATGAAGAGGTTCTTTCGTTGACCTGTTTATGATGATGATGAGGAGGAGGAGGAGGAGGATGGTAATATCTGAATAGACCATAATCTCTCACTCAGCAATTTTCACTGTTAGAATTATAACTTTGGGCAAGTTTTTGTAGGCTGACACAATTTAGCTATTGAACGCTAGCGCTTTACTGTTACTTGGGTTCATCTCAATTTCCTAGAAAATGAATTAGGTAGAAATACTGGTTGTTTGAGAATAGTATTCAAAACAACTAATATGTTGATTTATTTTGTTATTTATTTATCTCACTATTTTTAGCATTTTATTTCATTAATCTCCTAAAATAGTAAATTTCAGTTTATCTTTCCCTTTCTTTTCTTTGTCTTTTGATAAGAAAAAAAAGAGAAAAAATGATTAACGTAGATTTCTTTTAACATTTAAAGATTTTAAAAGTTGGTCTAATATATTTTGATTTTCTATACGTTTTCACTGTTAACACTTTTTGAACTGACTTGTGTTACCTTCTATTATTAATTCCGTTCACATTTAAGATGTCTTATAGCAGTGGTTTCCAAACTCAGATTAATTACCCCACCTTGGGTAAAATCCATATTTGGCTGGGATAATATCAGTGATGCAAGGATAAGTACTTTACCAATTCTGCCAACCCAATGCTTTCTTCCACGCTTTTGCTTTCTCCCAAATGACTGCATAATAGTAGAAGAAATAGCAGTAGTAATAATAACAATGATAATAATGATGATGATGATGATTTCCTAAGCACAAGGCCTCAAATTTGGGTCGGGTGTTGCCAATTTAATAAACTCCAGTACTTGACATGTACTATACTATAACCCTAGTATATGACAGGTACTGTATTTTATTGATTCCGGAAGGATGAAAGACAAAGTTGACTTTGATTAGGATTTTAAATAATAACAGGTCACAAATTCTTGGTGAGATTTGAGCTCAGAAGTTAGAGTAAAAATAATAACTCTATATAATTGCTACCCTATAAAATAATACAAATTTAGCTGGATCACTACCAAATAATATAACACAACGCATATTCTACACCATCAATGCCCAATAAAATAGTACAACGCATGTGCTTGCATAAATGATACCCAGCACTAAGACACCAATAATTCACATTTATCACCTGTCAATATAACCCAACCCACACAGCACATACTCCACACCATTGGCCCCTAACTGTTGGGCTGCAGACCAACCAGATCATGTATCATTTGAAACAGGGTTACAAAGAAAGAATAGATTTTAAAATTTTATTTCTACTTTATTGACTATCACAGTCTGAAGGGCATTTTTGCATTATATATGTAATATGGGTGTCTTGTATATGCTGTAACTAAATTATATATTATGCATTTTGTGTTTTGTTATGCACGTGATCCCCTGGTCCATGAAAAACTGTCTTGCATGATACCAGTCTGTGGTGCAAAAAAGTTGGGAACTGCTGCTCTATGCAATCACTGGCCAATACTAAAACACAACACCAATCTCATAGCATGTATAAAATATGAACCCTGCCTAACAAAATAACACAGTTCACATTGTCCATGCTCTACACAACAGATGGAAAACTAAAATAATGTTGAAACAACAAAACTGATTTAGAAGTCAAACTAAATTCTATATTCTGCACATACATTCATCATCATCATCATTTATTGTTTTAAATCTGGGTTTTGTCCCCATTAACGGTGGTGGCCAGATCTACCTCAGTGCCATAGCAACTGAGGTAGGTAGGTGCAGCCCACCCCAACCTTTGGGCTGGCTGGTGCCCATTCTCCTTTGCTATCATGAGGCTTTTTTGGAACTGGATTTCCTACATTGAGCATGCATTTGCTTACTCCAAACCTCAGTTTCTAGACACAAGTGGTCCTGAGACCAAGGCCTCTACCACGATTTTTAAGAAATGTGGTGGAAAATTAGCTCAGGAAGGCAGGGATGCTACTTCCTGAGACCCCTTTCAGAGCCCCACTGCATACGTTAGAAACACTAAATTACACCTAGTGGTAAAAACTCTCATAAAACTGTTTAAAATATGATAAACTATAATAACAGCTTCAACCATAGTAATAATAATAAAAGAATTGAACCCACAGTCTTATGACTGTGAACCCAATGCCTAATCACAAGGCCATATACCTTCAATAATAATTCAATAATTCTTTCCTAACAGCTGGATGCATTTAACATCACTCCGACTTGAAGTTATAAAAGGTTCTCTCAAAATATTTTATATATTTTATTAGACAGTTTCTTTACTAGGACTCGTATTCATCATCAACAATGCATGCTGTAAAGGATAGCCTTTTGTCTGCTCAAGATATGCCGATACAAAAGAGAACACATCGAAAATATTATGCAGAGTCAAGACAAAGAATGCGGTGGACAAAGGAAATGAATTTAGATATTGTCCTCTGCTACTTCAAGGCCATTATAAATTCTTCCACATCATACAGGCGATCAATGCATCGAAACTGGAAAGAACTATATCCTGATACAACCTTCACCGAACAAAGAATAGCTGATCAGAAAAAACAAATATTCAGCCATGCAAATAATACCAGCACACTCAGTAACAGAGGACATTGGTTGACAAACTTAGAAGTCGAGGCTATAAAGTGTGAGTGTTACTATTTATTTGATGGTGCTGTAAATTGGGGAAAGGAAGGTTGCAATGTTAATAATAGTAATGATGATAGTATTATCATTACTATTATTGTATTAATGTCACTGATGAACTTAAGAAACAGCAATGTTAAAGATGTAGATATACTGCAATGTCATATTTTTTCAGTGGAAACTAAGCTGCGAGTTGACAACAGATATATCAGCAACAACTGACAAATTTACATAGAACATACCGAAGTATTATAGGATGTTTAATATTCGTAGAGATCAGTTCACTAAACACAGATCTGATATTGTAGTTGTCTGCTAAGTGGGTACAGGTATAGTTGTGTGGTTAAGGAAGTTTGCTTCACAACTGTGTAGTTTCTAGTTCAGTCCCACTGTATGGCACTTTACACCTTAGGTAAATGTTTTCTGTGTTAGCCTTGAGTCGACCAGTACCTTATGAGTGAAATTTGGTATATGTTTGGATGTTGTCAGCAGGACCATTCTTGTTCTTTCTTGTCAGGTTAACTTAATCTAACCACCTGGTCCTTGAGTGCTTTAGTGTAGTCTACAATCAAATTAGGATTCCTGCCTGAGGTTTGATACTTTCTTGTCTTCTTCCCTTTTTCCCACCAGTTACAGAAATCCTGGAAAGTGCCATGGGTATTGTCTTTCCTTTCCTGACCAAGCTAAATTGATATAAAGCCTATTGACCATAGTATAGTCCATCTTTATCGCTGTCATCATCATCATTGTTTTAGCATCTATTTTTTCTATGCTGTCTTGGGTTGGACAGGATATAAGATCCAAAATTTATGTCATCTCATCTCTGCAGTTCTGACCTCTTCATCTCTTCTTCCTAAGGCTTCTTCTGCTATGGGTACCTTCCATTGTTAGCACTTATACTCTAGTTCTTTGCACATCTATACCAAGGCAACTGTCTCTCATGCATGTATCAGTCAATGCCTCTAATGCCCAGCTACTATTTCAGCTCACTTGTACTTCAGTACTTTAACTTTCATGCACGTTAATGTCTTCCATACTCAAATCATTTCTCTTCAACCTCTCTCAATGCCATGCAGTATTATTAAAGGTGTCTCTATACTTGTGGTTCTCAGACAGTTCACCTCAAGGGCCTTCTTTGATGCACCACAGATTTTTTAATATAATTTACAGCTTTAGAAAATTCATACTAATGCTTCATCTTACAATTCATATTTTTTTAAATATTATATGCAAGTATTATTACAAAAATAAAGGTAAGCAAAATTTTTCCTTTTTTTTCCTAAAGTTTTAAATTTACAACAGTTTCTATTTTTCAAGCTTTCCATGTGAAGTGCACAAGTAGTTTTTTCATTTTAATGATATCTTGTGCACTGCAAAATCAAAACGGGTCAAGAACCACTGACCTACCAGGAACAAATTTCCTTCAGATAAATCACATGTTCTGTTGCATGTGAAGGATATATAGGACTATGTGGTCCTAAATATACAAAAAGATGGGATGGTCATAATTTGAATGCTTTTAAAAATAGGTCTGTTTGTTCTTGCCATAAAACTTAGCTTCTCACTTTGAGAGAATCAACTGATTCTAGGAACTGGAGCTAGAACTATGGAGCACTGAGTTCGTTTTTGTGATAATTCCATTCTACTCAACAGCTATGGCAGAATACTTACAGAATTTGTTCAACATGCTAGAGATAGCAGTAAAATCAACCTCAAAATATACCCTACCATCTTACATGTCATCATCATCATCATCATCATCGTTTAACGTCCGCTTTCCATGCTAGCATGGGTTGGACGATTTGACTGAGGACTGGTGAAACCGGATGGCAACACCAGGCTCCAGTCTGATTTGGCAGAGTTTCTACAGCTGGATGCCCTTCCTAACGCCAACCACTCAGAGAGTGTAGTGGGTGCTTTTACGTGTCACCCGCACGAAAACGGCCACGCTCGAAATGGTGTCTTTTATGTGCCACCCGCACAAGCCAGTCCAGGGGCACTGGCAACGATCTCGCTCGAAAATCCTACAGGAGCCAGTCAGGCGGTACTGGCAACGGCCACGCTCAAAATGGTGCATCTCATGTGCCACCCGCACAAGAACCAGTCCAGGGGCACTGGCAACGATCTTACTTGGCTTGCCGGGTCTTCTCACGCACAGCCCATTTCCAAAGGTCTCGGTCCGTAGTCATCGCCTCGGTGAGGCCCAATGTACGAAGGTCTTGCCTCACCACCTCAGCCCAGGTCTTCCTGGGCCTACCTCTTCCACGGGTTCCCTCAACTGTTAGGGTGTGGCACTTTTTCACGCAGCTATCCTCCTCCATTCTCACCACATGTCCATACCAGCGCAATCGTCTCTCTTGCACGCCACAACTGATGCTTCTAATGTTCAGCTTTTCTCTCAAGATACTTACACTCTGACGGGTATTCACATTGACATTACACATCCAACGGAGCATACTGGCTTCATTCCTTGCGAGCTTACGTATGTCCTCAGCAGTTACAGCCCATGTTTCACTGCCATGTAGCATGGTTGTTCGTACGCATGCGTCATACAGTCTGCCTTTTACTCTGAGTGAGAGTCCCTTTGTCGCCAGCAGGGGTAAGAGCTCTCTAAACTTTGCCCAGGCTATTCTTATTCTAGCAGAATTGCTCATACTTCTAAAAAGACTGGATGATCATGGCTGGGATACCTTTTATCATAGGTAGACCTGAAGCTAAAGAACAACAACAATAGATAAAATTAAATAAAAACCACATTACCCAAAATTGTATTGTTTTCTAAGAAATTCTACTTTTACATGTTTAGCCCCAGGTCAATCCTGATTGAGTACATCAAAGATCAAAGGCAGTCCAACCTTAACAATCCTGTAATATTTTTCCTTAACATAGTCTACCTATACAACCACATTATCCAATAAATATGATCTGACATAATGTTTTTAATTCAACAGCTAAGTTGGTGTAATTTCTTAGCTTTTCATCTAGCTTCTGCACAACAATATATTTGATCATTCAGTATTACTTTTTCTATATTCTTGTTTTGGTTTCTAACATTGAAACTGTAGCCATGCTGTCACACCACCATCAGTAATTTAATTGAGCATGTGAACATTAATTTTTATTTCATGTCTGGTGCTTATTATATTGAACTTAAGTTACAGGCCATGAAAACTACAAAATATTGGGTCGTCCCATAAATAATGCAGTTTTTTTTTTATATGTCCTTTATTTTTCAAAATTAAGATAAACAAAGTTCTTTTTTAATCTAAAATATACTCTCCATCGTTTTCTACAATGCTCTTCCATCTATCTGGTAGACTTGCAAAGCCCCTCTTCCAAAATTCACTTGTCTGTGATGAAAAATACTCTTCCAGTACTGTTCTGACCTCATCTACAGAATTCATAATTTTTCTGTCCAAATGATTTTGAAGACTGCAGAATAAATGATAATCAGACGGGGCAATGTCCAGCGAATATGGTGGGTGGGGCATCGTTTCTCTTTCAAACTGCTCCAGCCATTGGAATGTCATCCTTGCTGTGTGTGGCTGAGCATTATCCTGATGGAAGAACACCTCTCGTCTTGAAACCAAAGATGGTCGTTTTTCTTCAAGTGCTGACTTAAGCTACTCACATTAGATCTCCTTTGTTATCGCTTGGTTTGGGTTTAAAAGTTCAAAGTGAACTAAACCTTTCATATCCCACCAAACAGATAACAACACTTTATGTGGGTGAAGACCTTCTTTAGCCTGGGGTGCCAGTGTTTTTGTTTTCCCTATCTACTGTCTTCGGCACTTTTATAGAGAACCCATTTCTTGTCACCAGTCACTATTTGGTCCAAAAAAAGGTTCATTCATGAGACATGACAGCAAAGAAGAGCACACATTCACTCTCTGCGTGCGATTAGACTTGGAAAGTCTGTGAGGAACCCATTAACCCAATTTGCTGACTTTTCTGATGGCACACAGGTATCAACGAATGGTTGAATGACCAATTCCAAGCTTCTCTGCTAGTTCCTCAACAGTTACAATGGGATTTTGTTCCACCAGGATTTTTGGGACGTCCTCGTCAAGCTCTAAAGATCTTCCAGGATGGGGCTTATCTTCTAGGCTGCAGTTTCCTGCTCAGAATTTCTGGAACCACCACTGACACTGGCTTATGCTTATTGTCTGATCCCCACATACTGCATTAACATTCCTCGCACTTTCTGTTGCGTTGTTGCCTTTATTGAACTCATAAAGCAAAATATGCCAAATATGCTCCTTTGTCACTTACATCATAGCTTTGAAAAAGATAACTGTTCTCAAATCGAGCAACACTCTTCAAAACTTGTGCTAAGAATAAGATGGTAAAATTACTACCTGCTTTTATAGCAAGTTGATGCAGGTAGTTTATCCCATCCTCCTCCGACTTTTAGTTCATGCAATTGAAAAAATCTGCATTATTTATGGGATGACCCAATATAAACAACACTGGTCTTTTAATCAATGTGAAATGTAAACAAAGACATGGACACACACACATACACATACACGCACACACAGAGTTTCTCTTGACAAATTTCACACACAGGTGTAGGTTGACTCTAGTCATTTGCTCATAATGTCACTTAGTAGGATTGAGCTCAGTCATGTGGTTGCAAAGTGAACTTCTTGACCACACAACCAAGTGCCATCTTAAAGCATGAACTCACAGAGCATTTACACCAGGGCCTCACAAGTCCAGGGGTTCAATTCTACTTTGTGTATACTATGGCTTTCTATCAATAGCTAAATACTATTGGGCCCAGTACATTGTATTGCCCAAGGGCCTATAATGCTATTAAGACAGCCTTGCATAGAACCATGCTTACTAGATCAATAATTAGTGAACTTTTGTCATGGAAAATTATATTTGGCCTAGTATGCACTCTCTGGAGTTCTGTCAATAATTAGTTTGCTTTTGTCATAGAAAATAATTCAACCCCAGTATGCAACTGGTACTTAATTTTTTTAACCCCGAAAGGATGAAAGGCAAAGTTGACCTTGGTAGAATTTGAACTCAGAATGTAAAGAGAAACAAAATACCACAAAGCATTTCGCCCAGCATCCTAACGATTCTGCCAGCTCGCCATCTTATGTCATGGAAAATTATATCTGGCTTATCATGCTTTTCTGGTGGTCTGTCTCTATGCTAAAATTTCATAGTATATTTGTCATTTCTAAAAGAGGTAGAGTTTCATATGAGTACCACAGTGATTTTCCTGAAACAGTTAAAATTAGGTAGCTAGATATAGATAAAGCAACTTTTTGTTGTAATGTCTCTGTGTATATTTTCTTGGAATTAGTTTAGAACATCCTGGTACAGTGTGGTATATTGTTTAATAAAATACACTATACAAGTGACCATCCTGGTAGTGTAGTATATTGTTTGATAAAATACACCATACAGATGATATTATCATCTTGTTTAGAATATCTTGGCACATTGTGGTATATTCATCATAATCATCATCATCATCATCATCATTTAATATCCATGTTCTATGCTGGCATGTGTTGGATGGTTTGACAGGATCTGGTGGGCCCAAGGACTGCATCAGGCTCCAATGTCTGCTTTGACATGGTTTATACAGTTGGACACCCTTCATAATACCAACCACTTTACAGCATGGACCGGGTCCTTTTTTTCATGCCATCAGCACTATTGAGACCACCATGCAGCTTGCAAGACTACAAGTCCCAAGGGGGTGGTGGACAGAGCTCAGCTTTATGATATAGGAAGAAGGTTAGAGTATTTTGTTCAATAAAATACTTAATACAGGTGATGTTCGCCATCTATATTGTAGAAGTTGTGGATATTCGTTTCAGTATAACTAGTGGTGATGGCCTGCCTTTTATTTCATGAATGTTATTCAAGTCAAGTTTATACGTCCATATCAGATATAGTTTTGTTTTTTTGGTGAGGGTGGGCTGTTTAATGTGGCATCATGTTCATGGAATATGGGCTAGATAAATACTGCGTGGGTGATTGCCACAGTTGACTCATATGCTAGAAACTATTGTAATGTTTTATTATCCAAATTAAAGGGAACAAGCCTAGAAGGAAATGAAGTCCAGAGGCGTAGGAGTGGCTGTGTGATAAGTAGCTTCCTTACGAACCACATGGTTCTGGGTTCAGTCCCACTGCATGGCACCTTGGGCAAGTGTCTTCTACTATAGCCTCGGGCCGACCAAAGCCTTGTGAGTGGATTTGGTAGACGGAAACTGAAAGAAGACCGTCGTATATATATATATATATATATATATATATATATATATATATATATATATATGTGTGTGTGTGTGTGTATATGTTTGTGTGTCTGTTTGTCCCCCCAACTTTGCTTGACAACCGATGCTGGTGTGTTTACGTCCTCGTAACTTAGCGGTTCGGCAAAAGAGGCCGCTAGAATAAGTACTAGTCTTACAAAGAATAAGTCCTGGGGTTGATTTGCTCGACTAAAGGCGGTGCCCCAGCATGGCCACAGTCAAATGACTGAAACAATTAAAAGAGTAAAAGAGTAAGCATACGTACTGATCCCTTGGAAAAGATTTTCCTGTGAGATTAGAGCTTAACAGTCGGGGTATTATTAGCAACTAAAAGAACTATCTGACAATTCTTCATTATTGTGTTAATGGTGTGCTTGCAGTATTTTGAACCTATGTCATGTGGGACCAAATCAAAGCATTTCTTGTCATTAATCCAGGAATAAATTTCTTTTTATGTATTTCCACATCATCCACTACCATCTTGGACATACATTCCTTTTGCTCAACAAGAATTACATTAAATAATCCTATTTTGGAAAGAAGTTTATGGTTGTTCCCCCTAGTGGACCTGTATTTGATTTTGCTACTGCTTTAGGTTTAAACATTAGCTGTTTCAAGTCAAATCCAGTTCTCTATGAAAACGTTGCTTGTGGATGTAATCAGTTTACTATCTTTTTTTATGATCATGGTCAATGAAGGAACATCATAGGCCATCTGTAAAACACAAAAATAGCTTTCAACATTATTGTTCCCTGATATTCAATGATCCCCTACTGCCTTCTCATTTAGGGGTATACAGTTGCTGTGTATCAGATTTATCGTGTAGCATAAGGTATTTTTATTGTAGATTTAGAGTTTCATAGTTATCTTTGGAGTCTAGGTCTGTCATACCCTAGTCTAGAACTACTGAGCTATGTTATGGTTAGCGCTACAAATGTGTTAATGGTATGGATTGTATTCTTGCTATTTTGATTTTTTTTTTTTTAAATCCACTTCTGTCAAAATGTTCATTCACTTTTACTGTCGAAGTATTTGTAAAATGTGGAATTGTTCCAGCTTCTGTATTATTTCCCTTGTCTAGATTTCCAAACCATTTGCTTGACCTGACAGTCTGCTGAGTTGTACTCTCACCATCTTTCATTTCCCCAGTCCAAAGGATATTTAAAGTTCTTGCTAAACAGTTTAACAATAATGTGACAATCCTTAAAATAGAGACTATTGTGGTGTACGATTGAAGAAGAAATGGTGAATGAGCCTCACTTCCTCTCCCTGTGTATTGTTACAAATTGGTGTTTTATTAGCCAACAAAAAGGGAACAAGCAAATAATGAAATGAAACTCAAATGTACTGTTCTTTTGAAACAGATATTCCTATGAGGTTGGAGCTTACAGTCATAGTGTTGTTAACAACTGCAAGAACTTTATGGTCTTTTTCATTGTAGTTTTAATGAAGTTCAACGTAGCATCATGTACTTACAGTATTTTAGTAAACCAGTCATGGGAAACTAAATTAAAGAATTTCTTCTAATTGATCCAGATACATAACTGGTTTCTTTTGACATACATTCATTTCATCCAGGACCATCTCATTAACAAAAGACTACCAGATAGTATTTTGGATAGCAATTTACAGATTAGTGACAGACTAATGATTAGGCAGCAGTTTGATGAGTCATTTTTTGGTATTATTGATATCCTACCATTTAGGTGCCATCTAGATACTTGGTTCAGGTTGTTTTGGAGGGGATTGAAAATGAATGTTGCTTGACAGTGCAGTATGTAAATGACAAGAACCAAAAATTATTAATGTTTTCATGCCGGGAATGTTCCTTTTTCCAAAGCTGTTTAAAACAAGTCTCAAATGAGATACTTTAATACTTTGGGGGGAATGTTTTTTTCAATTTTTATTGTTGCTACATGTTCTTTTAATCAACTAATTTTATTATATTAAGTTTTGTTTTGAAAAATGAGTTTCTAAAATGTTTGTAATTTTTCTTTTGTGAGTATCTTATCTATTTTAGTAGCTAAGATACCCACAAAATTATTGCATGTTGTCTTGTATAACTTTTTCCAATTGCTTTCAAAACTTTTGTTTTAAGACAACTAATTTTTTTTTAATCTATTATTTAAAGTGAATTTTTTTTTAATTTAAATTATTCAAGTGTTTATAACGGGGGGGGGGGGTTCTCATTTTATTGTATTTCATTTTCATACTGTATGTATTCTTGTTACTTTATTCTGGATGGGATTTAGTTGATCATATGGGTGTCAGTACTTGACTGATATTTATTTTATTGACCATATATGAATAAATTATCATCAATGTTGTTATCATCATCATCATCATCATCATTGAAGTCAACTTTGCCTTTCACCCTTTAGGGGTCAATAAAATAAGTACCAATTGAGCACTGGGGTCAATGTAATCGACTTATTCCCTCCCCCAAAGTTACTGGCCTTATGCCAAAATTTGAAACCATTATTATTATTCTTTATTATTATTGTTATTAAAATGGCAAGATGGTAGAATCATTAGCACACTGGACAAAATTGCTTCACAGCATTTCTTCTGGCTTTATGTTCTGAGTTCAAATCTTGCCAAGGTTTACTTTGCCTTTCATCCTTTCGAGGGTCAATCAAATGAGTACCAGTCAATGTAATTGACTATCTCCCTCACTTCAAAAACTGCTGACCCTGTGCCAAAATTTGAAACCATTATCATCTGGTTGTGTTTTAGTCTTCAGGTTCCACATTTTACCAATTTCTATTTCAAGATCTTTATATTTGCTCAGTTTTTGGTAGGTCTTGACAGATACATTTATGTCAATTGGGACAGTCATATTAATGAGGAGGCACAATTTTTGTTTGAAATCCTTCATTATAGTGTCTAGCCTATTTACATCTATCTTTCTGTCAGTTTGAACAGTAAAGTTCATTAAGTTCATGATTATTATTATTATTATTAAGGTGGCGAGCTGGCAGAATCATTGGCATGCCAAGTGAGATGCTTTGTGGTATTTCGTCTACTGCTATGTTCTGAGTTCAAATTCCACTGAGGTTGACTTAGCCTTTCATCCTTTTAGGGTTGATAAATTAAGTACTAGTGAAACACTAGGGTCATTGTAATCAACTAGACTCCTCCCACCAAATTTCAGGCCTTGTGTGTTGGCACTCCGTCGCTTACGACGTCGAGGGTTCCAGTTGATCCGATCAACGGAACAGCCTGCTCGTGAAATTAACATGCAAGTGGCTGAGCACTCCACAGACACGTGTACCCTTAACGTAGTTCTTGGGGATATTCAGCGTGACACAGTGTGACAAGGCTGACCCTTTGAATTACAGGCACAACAGAAACAGGAAGTAAGAGAGAGAGAAAGTTGTGGTGAAAGAGTACAGCAGGGTTCGCCACCATCCCCTGCCGGAGCCTCGTGGAGCTTTAGGTGTTTTCGCTCAATAAATACTCACAACATCCGGTCTGGGAATCGAAACCGCGATCATATGACCACGAGTCCGCTGCCCTAACCACTGGGCCATTGCGCCTCCACTTCAGGCCTTGTACCCTTAGTAAAAAGGATTATTATTATTATTTTCCAGTACTCTACATGTTAACTTCAAATCCCAATAAGGTCAATTTTACTTTTCTTCTCTTTGATGTCAATAAAATAAAATACCACCTCAAGTACTGGAATCAGTTTAACTGACTAACCTCTACCCTCAAACTGTGTGGCCTGTGTTAAAAGATGATATTGTTGTTGTTGTTGTTGTTATCATTATTGTTTAACTGGTGCTTATTTCATCAACCATAGAAAAGAAGGTCAACGTTGATGGAGTTTAAATTCTGCCGAAATCAACTTCACCTTTTATGCTTTCAGGGTCGATAAAGTAAGTACCAATTGAGCAGAGAGGGGTGGGGGGTGATCGACTACCCCTAGACCCTGAAATTTCAGGCCTTGTTCCTGTCATTGAAGGAACTATTATTATTAGTATTATTAGAAATAATTAGCATGCCAGACAAAATGCTCAGTGGCATTTCATCCAACTTTACATTCTGAGTTCAAATTCCACCATGGTCAACTTTGCCTTTCATCCTTTCGGGGTCGATAAAATATGTACCAGTTGTGTGCTGGGGTTAATGCAATTGACTTACTCCCTCCCACCAAATTTGCTGGCCGGCACCTGTGCCCAGCGTCGCCTTTCTGGCACTTGTGCCCATGGCATGTGTAAGGACTTTCGAGCAAGATCGTTGCCAGTGCCCCTGGACTGGCTCCTGTGCAGGTGGCACATAAAATACACCATTTTGAGCATGGCCGTTGCCAGTACCGCCTGACTGGCCTTCGTGCCGGTGGCACATAAAAGCACCCACTACACTCTCAGAGTGGTTGGCGTTAGGAAGGGCATCCAGTTGTAGAAACTCTGCCAAATCAGATTGGAGCCTGGTGTAGACATCTGGTTTCACCAGTTCTCAGTCAAATCGTCCAACCCATGCTAGCATGGAAAGCGGACGTTAAACGATGATGATGATGATTATTATTATTATTATTATTATTATTAAGAAGAAGAAAAAAATAAGGCAGCAGCAATCTGGCAAAATTGTTAGAGCATTGGACAAAGTGCCTAGCAGCTTTTCTTCTGGCTCTTTACGTTCTGAGTTCAAATTCTGCCAAGGTCAACTTTGCCTTTCATCCTTTGAAGGTCAATAGATGAAGTACCAGTCAAGCACTAAGATCAATGTAATCGACTTGTCCTTCCCCAAAAATTTCAGGCATTGTACCTATAGTAGAAAGGATTATTATTATTATTATTATTATTATTACTGTGATTGATTTCAAATTTTGGCACAAGGCCTGCAAGTTCAGGGTAACAATAAGAGGAGCACGATGCAATTTGTCATAAAGATTGACTTTGTTTATTGAAGGGATTGAACAATATTTCAACAGACTGCCGGTCTTCTTTAGGTTCAAAATGTAAAATGAAAAAAAAAAACACAGTAACACAGGAATTCAAAATATTCCGAGAAAATCCTGTGTTCCTTTTTTGGATAAAACATCATTCATTTTCACTTTTACATTACTGATAAAAAAAAAAAACTAATAATGTCATCTTATCTAAGAAACACAGGATTTCCTCATTCATATTTTGAATTCCTGTGTTTCTAGTATATGTTTGAACCCAAAGGAGACAATCTGTTGAAATATTGTTGAATAAACAGTCAGTCTCTATCACAAATTGCATTGTGCTGCTCTTTTTTATTTTACCTTCATGAAGAATTACGTTGTGCACCTGGACTGGCTCTTGTGTGGGTGGCACATAAAATACACCAGTTTGTGTGTGGCCATTGCCAGTACCGCCTGACTGGCCTTCGTAGGATTTTCGAGCGAGATCGTTGCCAGTGCCCCTGGACTGGCTCTTGTGCGGGTGGCACATAAAATACACCAGTTTAAGCATGGCCGTTGCCAGTACCGCTTGACTGGCCTTCGTGCGGGTGACACGTAAAAACACCCACTACACTCTCTGAGTGGTTGGCATTAGGAAGGGCATTCAGCTGTAGAAACTCTGCCAAATCAGATTGGAGCCTGGTGTAGCCATCCGGTTTCACCAGCCCTCAGTCAAATCGTCCAACCCATGCTAGCATGGAAAGCGGACGTCAAACGATGATGATGATTATCATCATTATTGAGGTAGGTGGATGACAATAATGATAGAGTTGGGCTGGATGGATTACAATATTTAATAACACACTTTCACATTCTGAGACTAATTTTGCTTTGAAGCCATTTAGGGTTAATAAAATAAGTACCAGTTAAATACTGGGGACAAAATAATCAACTACACTGCTCCCTAAATGTACAATCTTGTGGGAATGTCAGAAATCCTTATTATGCAAGATAGTAGAATGGTGGAAACATACTAGACTAAATGGCTTGTGAGTTACAGTTTGTGTTCAGCTCCTCCTGGTGAAAGAGCATTTTTGGTAGTCCTCAACTTGCTGGAAATAGCAACCAAATGTCCCTTAACCCTTTAGCATTCAGATTAATTTGCCAAAAGTAATCCTTATTTATTCACATTAAAAAAAATTTATCTGATATTATTTTGTAGCTTCAAGATAGGAAAGATGTAATTGCTTATTTTTAGAATGACATTGCAGGGAAGGTGTGAGAGGCTGGTTCTGGCCAGTTTGAGCATAAAATGTGTAGAATATCTGGGCCGGATACAGCCGGTTTAAACACTAAAGGGTTAAATCACGTTATTCCTTCTTTAAAATAGGACACCTTAAATAATGTAATCCTAAAAATGGCCTAAAACTGGAGAAGAACTTTGGCTCAAATGCCTTTGAGTTGTTTGTTTGGTGACAAGGATGTGGCCTGTGACAACAACAACAAATCTTGCCAAGATCAACGTTGCCTTGCATTCCACTTTCTTCTTCCTTCTTTTTTTTATTCTTATAATGGTGTAGAGTGAAAAGAGTAGCTTCCATGTCCTTTATCAAGATTTGTTGAAGAAAGGAAAGGAATTATTCTCAGACCTGCGTAGGCGCAGGAGTGGCTGTGTGGAAAGTAGCTTGCTTACCAACCACATGGTTCCGGGTTCAGTCCCACTGCGTGGCACCTTGGGCAACTGTCTTCTACTATAGCCTTGGGCCGACCAAAGCCTTGTGAGTGGATTTGGTATACAGAAACTGAAAGAAGCCCATCGTATATATGTATATATATATATGTTTGTGTGTCTGTGTTTGTCCCCCCAACTTCGCTTGACAACCGATGCTGGTGTGTTTACGTCCCCGTAACTTGGCAGTTCGGCAAAAAGAGACCGATAGAATAAGTACTAGGCTTACAAAGAATAAGTCCTGGGGTCGATTTGCTCAACTAAAAGGCAGTGCTCCAGCATGGCTGCAGTCAAATGACTGAAACGAGTAAAAGCGAGAGAGACCACAGACCTGATTCATATCTTTGTAACACAGTGGATTTTGCTAAAGGCACTCAGGGACCAACAGATTAAGTCTACCACCCAATAACAGGAACTGTTCCTCTGGCACAGTTTCTATTTAGCCAGTTTTGCTTGATAAAGATAAAGATTAACTAAAATAAATTAGTACACGTTATTGCTTGACTTCCATTAATTAAACCAGCTACATTTATTCTCGTCCTCCCACCAAAATTATAGTCTGGTTGCTATTTTATGAGTCATTAACATAGTGTGGCAGATATGTTAACAAGACTAAATGCCATACAGCTGAATCGGGTTTAGTGAGAGAGCTTCTACATAGTTGTTTAACGTGCTAGAAATGGCAGCCAAATTTCACTCAAATCAAATCCCAACATTTCAAATGAAGAAGTCTTTTTTTTTTTTTTTTTTTTTGTATTTTGCACAATCCCTTTTGATGGGGGAGGTTCCTTTTAGAGAGAGAAAATGAATAATAGGTTCTACACGAGATGTGTGTGAGGTTGGGGTCGCTGTTACAGAGACATAAACAAGAATGCATTTCAATCGGTGTATCACTTCACCTCTTGCCAAAACACCACAGACGGGCAGGAATTTGGGCTCTGGTATATCATGGGAGCCCATTGCATTTGGGCACAGATTGGTAGCTGTTAAACCACCATCAGTGCTTGATTGGTACATTATTTTATCAATTCCAGAAGGATGAAAAGGAAAGTTGGCCTTGGTAGGATTTGAACTCATAATATAAAGAATCAAAATAAATACTGCAAGGTACTTTGTCCAATATCCTAAATGTTCCACCAACCGTCTGCTGTTGGAATGCTTGTGAGAAGTGGACTGACCTAGTACTTAGCAACAAGATTGCCTTTTATCTTTTTCCCCCTCATTAAAATTACTATTAATCAACTAGACCCCCCCCCTCCTTTACAATTACAATATGTCAATATAAAATATTGCTATTATGTATTAAACTCATAAATCAACATTTAGTATATTTTTTATTCCAGCTCAAATAATTAATAAAGATGGGAAATATCAAGTGGAATATTATCCATGGTAAGTAAATGAAACATCAATCAAATTATATACATATGTAAGTTAATGAGTGCATGAAGGAGCCTCCACATGATTGTTCAGTCTTCTAGAAATAGCAGCCAAATCTCTCTCAAATATAACATACTATCTTAAGAAAAGAAAGGACACATTGGTTAATGTAATTCTAGATACACCATGCCTGAAAGAAAGACAGAGTGGTCATGGCTGGAATGCCTTTCATCATAAGTCTACTCTATTAGGACTGATCTGAAACTAAACATTATTGTCATTTTGATTCTTTGTTTATATTTTCATTCTTTTGGTCTTTTACTGGTTTCAACTAGGGCCCCATCTTCTCATATTATGATAATAATCTTATATATCAACTGATTTTGGATAGATTTTAAAAATATATTTTTGACCTCACACATTCACATGTACATATACACACATACACACCAGACAAAGTATTTTTAAAAATATGGTAAAAATATGGCTTGCGAAGACCTGTTGGGGCAAGCGAAAGTGAAATCAGGATGGCACCTATGCCCAGCATCACCTTCCTGGCACTTGTGCTGGTGGCACGTGTAAAGACATTCGAGCGAGATCGTTGCCAGTGCCGCTGGACTGGCTCCCGTGCAGGTGGCACATAAAATATACCATTTCGAGCGTGGCCGTTGCCAGTACCGCCTGACTGGCCTTCGTGCCGGTGACACGTAAAAGCACCCACTACACTCTCGGAGTGGTTGGCATTAGGAAGGGCATCCAGCTGTAGAAACTCTGCCAAATCAGATTGGAGCCTGGTGTAGCCATCTGGTTCATCTGTCCTCAGTCAAATCGTCCAACCCATGCTAGCATGGAAAGCGGACGTTAAACGATGATGATGATGGTAAAAAACTTATATGTTTTACTTGTATGTGGATGCAGGCATAACCATCATCCTCAGTTACAAAATTTGTTTTGCAATATGTCTTACTGGATTCAGTCCGACTGCACAAAATCAGAGATTACTTAAGTCTTATGGCTGAAATTTGAGAAATGGAAACTGTGCAATAACCCAGTTGGGAAGAAGAAGACAGGGGAAGAAATGAAGTCAGTGGGGTAAATAAGTGGTAAGACGCTGTGCTGGAGAAGAGCTGTCTAGCTGCTGCAAACGTGGGGAAACAAGTAATAAATCTTATAATGTGTGTGTGTATGAAAGTGGAAGAATTAGTTGAGCATTTAACAAAAATACCTTGTGGTATTTTACATCCCTTTATATACCCAGGTCAATTTGTTCCTTCCAAGACAAAAACCCTAAAAGATGGTACCTCAGTATGGCCATGATTCAGTAACTTGAAACTAGTATAATTTAATTTAAGAGCCTTTTAATTTATAGTTCAAATAGGCACAGGAGTGGCTGTGTGGTAAGTAGCTTGCTTACCAACCACATGGTTCTGGGTTCAGTCCCACTGCATGGCACCTTGGGCAAGTGTCTCTTCTATAGCCTCAGGCCGACCAAAGCCTTGTGACTGGATTTGGCAGACGGAAACTGAAAGAAGCCTGTCGTGTATATGTATGTTTATATATGTTTGTGTGTCTGTGTTTGTCCCTCCCCCAACATCACTTGACACCCGATGCTGGTGTGTTTACGTCCCTGTAACTTAGCGAAATCATGATGGCACCTGTGCCCAGCGTCGCCTTTCTGGCACTTGTGCCCGTGGCATGTGTAAGGATTTTCGAGCAAGATCGTTGCCAGTACCCCTGGACTGGACTCTTGTGCGGGTGGCACATAAAATACACCATTTTGAGCGTGGCCATTGCCAGTACCGCCTGACTGGCCTTCGTGCCGGTGGCACGTAAAAGCACCCACTACACTCTCTGAGTGGTTGGCGTTAGGAAGAGCATCCTGCTGTAGAAACTCTGCCAAATCAGATTGGAGCCTGGTGTAGCCATCTGGTTTCACCAGTCCTCAGTCAAATCGTCCAACCCATGTTAGCATGGAAAGCGGACGTTAAACAATGAATAATTTAAAATTGATTTGTTCTAAATGAAATGTTCTTTTTTTTTTTTTTTATTGTTTCTCACATTTACAGCAATAAGTTAAAAGGTGCTACAACACATTGTGGGAAAATAGCAAGCCCCAAAACGAATGAAAACGAAGTTATAGAAAGTTGTCTAAAGTTTTATAATCTCATCAAAACTGAAGAAGCACCTGATGGTGTATTATTAGATCCGACAAAGGTTTGTTTGTTCATAAGTTACAATTTGTTTGCATCGTGATTATATTAATGTCATTTTGGTTCTTTTTTTATTATCTGTTTCTAGGTTTTCCTATGAAATGACTATCTTCATTGAACCACTAGTTTTATTTTAGATGAGTTTCATTCTTACAATATTGTATACAAGGCGCAGGAGTGGCTGTGTGGTAAGTAGCTTGCTTACCAACCACATGGTTCCGGGTTCAGTCCCACTGCGTAGCACCTTGGGCAAGTGTCTTCTACTATAGCCTCGGGCCGACCAAAGCCTTGTGAGTGGATTTGGTAGACGGAAAGAAGCCTGTCGTATATATGCATATATATATATATATATATATATATATATATATATATATATATGTATGTGTGTTTGTGTGTCTGTGTTTGTCCCCCCACCATCGCTTGACAACCGATGCTGGTGTGTTTACGTCCCCGTAACTTAGCGGTTCAGAAAAAAGAGACCGATAGAATAAGTACTAGGCTTACGAAGAATAAGTCCTGGGGTCGATTTGCTCGACTAAAAGCGGTGCTCCAGCATGGCCGCAGTCAAATGACTGAAACAAGTAAAAGAGAGTAAAAAAGTAAGTGAAACATGGAAGTGAATAGGATTTGCAATATGATGAATGTTTTTCATTGCCTGTACCTTAGAAATAGGTGGAAGAGCACCATGCTTGACCACATCACAAACGATGAAACCATGAGAAAAGCTGGCCAAAGTAAACTGCATGACAGCATCACAGCTAGATGTCGGAAGCTACTTGGCTATGTATTGCTCTTGCCCTTGGAAAGACTGGCAAGGACAGCCATCGAATGGACAGTTGACAGAGAAAGCTAGAATTCCATGCACAGCACACAGGATACTCTCTTTTTTACTCTTTTACTTGTTTCAGTCATTTGACTGTGGCCATGCTGGAGCACCGCCTTTAGTCGAGCAAATCGACCCCAGGACTTATTCTTTGTAAGCACAATACTTATTCTATCGGTCTCTTTTTGCCGAACCGCTAAGTTATGGGGACGTAAACACACCAGCATCGGTTGTCAAGCGATGTTGGGGGGACAAACACACACACACACATATATATATACATATATATACGATGGGCTTCTTTCAGTTTCCGTCTACCAAATCCACTCACAAGGCTTTGGTCGACCCGAGGCTATAGTAGAAGACACTTGCCCAAGATGCCACACAGTGGGACTGAACCCGGAGCCATGTGGTTGGTTAACGTGCTACTTACCACACAGCCACTCCTACACCTAGAACACAAAAGATAGAAAAGTGAACATTAAAACAGTCATAAAGAGGAAATGGTACATTAATCAGAAATAGTATTGGTAAATTTCTGGAAACTTAGAATTTTTGAAGGATATATATGTGAAATATATTATCATTATAGCACTAAAATTCCAAGTTTGTATGTTACACAAATGCAACAGTAACAGTTTTATTGTAGAGGTAAATTATTTTGGCTAATGTATTCTTTAGTTCAAGAACTTTTTCTTAAAATTACTTCCGATTCTTATCTCATCCCTGGAACCCTGCAAACCAATAAAATTATGTTTATAACTTTGTCTGCACTGAAAATGTCAACCATTTTACAGAGTGTACTTTATGTGACGTGATGGAAACGGTGAGAGGGTTTTGTTATTTGGGAGATAGGACGGATGTGAAGCAGCTGTGACAGCAAGAGCGAGACTTGGCTGGGGGAAGTTCAGGGAATGTGGAGCGTTTTTATATGGGAGATTGGGAAGGTTGGTTTCAATAAAGATGAAAGTGGTGTCAATTAGACCCGGAGGTGTCAGGTAATGCTGAGTAAGTGCTGTGGATAGACCATAGTTAAGCTCCAGGTTTGGTGATTATGTGAATAAGGGGTCCAACGTAGGTCATATATCAGCATGTGAATATAAGGATTTCGTAATGAGATAAAAAAAACCAAGGCTGTGTATAATATAGAACATTTATAAATAGAAGGTCTTACAGCTGTTTCCAAGATATTTATTAGATGCCTTCATCAGAGACGTTGTGAGAGGATGCTTAAGTAATAGTTAGTTTAGATAAGATAGCAAATAGGGAGTGAATGTAGGGATATTGTAGTTGTAAATCCATTGTTTAGGCAGAATGGTATACATATAAGATTCCAATACCTTGTGGGTAAAATCCAATAGTCTTTAAGATGGGTCATTGCATTTGGAAATCCATTATTAAGATTCCAATTCCCTATGAGTAAAATCCAACAGTCTTTGAAATTGGTCATTCCAAATACAGAGTTTATACACAATGGTATTGAATCAAGGGTTACAGAACCCTTGATTCAATAACACTGTGCATACATATAGACACACAACACTCACAACAAACATACACATATACACGCACACGTATGTGTGGGTATATAGGACTAGGTCAGGATTCAGAACAATTCTAATTATTACTTTCTTTTATATTTGCAATATTTTCTAAGTTACCTTTTACAGAAATTAATCGTTTTATTTTATTTTCTCTTTACAGATCGGCAAAAGTTTAGCAGGGACATACAAAGAAGGTAAAGATTATGATGTTATGGATGAAATCTTAGGCAAAGGATTAAATGGTCAAATAGTTGTTGTTCGAGATCGGGTATCTAATACAGACCATGCTTTGAAAACAGTAAGTTATATATACAAAACTAAAGAAGACAAAAACATTCACTTAAAATCATATTATTTCAATGTAAAGCAACTAAACAAAAAATGTTGCGTTTCATACATACAATACTTGTATTTTGTTTATATCTTACTAATATCATTCAGCGATACCTAACTTTCAATGATACAATCCAAAGATATGTAAATATTTACCATTAATAGTGATGACATTGTAGTTTATTAACCTTCTGTGCTGTCTTAGAGAATTAGTAGTCAATATGAAGGTACACACATAACTATATATTTTCCTTCCATCATCATCATTTAATGTCCATTTTTCATGCTGGCATGGGTTGGACGGTTTTACTGGAGTTGGCCAGCCAGAGAGCTGCCCAGGCCCCAATTGTCTGTTCTGGTATGGTTTCTATGGCTGGATGCCCTTCCTAATGCAATCCATTTTACAGTGTATACTAGGTGGTTTTTATGTGACACCAGCAAGTTCAAAATGTTGTATATTTCCTTAGAAACTGAATATCTCATCCTCTGAATTAAACAATTCTTGATGCATATCTCTGATAAGAAAACAGTAATTTATGTTTATTTGCAAGTGCTAAAGAAAAGAATTCATATATCTACTTCTACATAGCAGTAGCTGGTAGAATCATGTCCTACCCAAGTTGATTTCACATCTCCCCAATGAAGCAGTTGATTAAACAAGTATCAGTCATTTACTAAAATTGGTGAAATCAACTACACCTTTAATGAAACTGCTCTTGTGTGATCACAGTCCAATGGCTGAACCTAGTAAAAGTATACTAGCTCAACCTATAAAGATACTTTGATAATATGACATCTTTATACTTGAGCATCTTAGATTAAAGAGGACATGTGTTTATTCTTTTTATTAAATGAACATAGCTTTTTTTTTAAACACATACTTCTATATATATGCATTGGCTTACATTTGCAGTATAGTAATATAGTTTTGCTAAGTTGTTGTTGGCACTCCGTCGCTTACGACGTTGAGGGTTCCAGTTGATCCGACCAACGGAACAGCCTGCTCGTGAAATTAACATGCAAGTGGCTGAGCACTCCACAGACACGTGTACCCTTAACGTAGTTCTCAGGGATATTCAGAGTGACACAGTGTGAAAGGCTGACCCTTTGAATTACAGGCACAACAGAAACAGGAAGTAAGAGTGAGAGAAAGTTGTGGTGAAAGAGTACAGCAGGGTTCGCCACCATCCCCTGCCGGAGCCTCGTGAAGCTTTAAGTGTTTTCGCTCAATAAACACTCACAACGCCCGGTCTGGGAATCGAAACCGCGAGTCCGCTGCCCTAACCACTGGGCCATTGCACCTCCACAGTTTTGCTAAGTATAGTCTTTAAATAATACACATCTTCACTCAGCTAATAACTAAATCCTGATGTAAGCAAAAGCTAAAGAAGCTGTAGCAAAAAGCTTCAAAATCCTCATAAATTTATTTTACATTTTTTTGCTAAGTTCAGTTGTTATTATTTTCTTTCTAGATCAGATCTTTCTCTTTCTCTCAAATGAACCAGACAACTGTGGTGAGTTAGGAATCTTGAGATTGTCATTTGTGAGAAAAATTCTGAAAATTTAAAAATAGTGTTGACACAGGTCACACAAATTTTCTGACTGGAGTCGCAACAGCAACACTCATTCAATGATTTCCGGTGACACTTGTTCCATGACTCACAGTTTTCATCATTATCATCGTTTAACGTCCGCTTTCCATGCTAGCATGGGTTGGACGATTTGACTGAGGACTGGTGAGCCAGATGGCTGCACCAGGCTCCAATCTGATCTGGTAGAGTTTCTACAGCTGGATGCCCTTCCTAACGCCAACCACTCAGAGAGTGTAGTAGGTGCTTTTACGTGTCACCTGCACGAAGGCCAGTCTGGCGATACTGGCAACGGCCACGCTCGAAATGGTGTCTTTTATGTGCCACCCGCACAAGCCAGTCCAGGGGCACTGGCAATGATCTCGCTCGAAAATCCTACGGAAGCCAGTCAGGCGGTACTGGCAACGGCCACGCTCAAAATGGTGCATCTTATGTGCCACCCGCACAAGAGCCAGTCCAGGGGCACTGGCAACGATCTTACTTGGCTTGCCGGGTCTTCTCACGCACAGCACATTTCCAAAGGTCTCGGTCAGTAGTCATCGCCTCGGTGAGGCCCAATGTACGAAGGTCTTGCCTCACCACCTCAGCCCAGGTCTTCCTGGGCCTACCTCTTCCACGGGTTCCCTCAACTGTTAGGGTGTGGCACTTTTTCAGGCAGCTATCCTCATCCATTCTCACCACATGTCCATACCAGCGCAATCGTCTCTCTTGCACACCACAACTGATGCTTCTAATGTTCAGCTTTTCTCTCAAGATACTTACACTCTGACGGGTATTCACATTGACATTACACATCCAACAGAGCATACTGGCTTCATTCCTTGCGAGCTTACGTATGTCTTCAGCAGTTACAGCCCATGTTTCACTGCCATGTAGCATGGCTGTTCGTACACATGCGTCATACAGTCTGCCTTTTATACTCTGAGTGAGAGTCCCTTTGTCGCCAGTAGGGGTAAGAGCTCTCTAAACTTTGCCCAGGCTATTCTTATTCTAGCAGCTACACTTTCAGCGCACCCACCCCCACTACTAACTTGGTCGCCCAGATAGCGGAAGCTATCGACTACCTCTAGTTTTTCACCCTGGAATGAGATAGTTGTTTTCTGTTTGTTTACAGTTTTTATTGCACCTGAACATCTGCCACAAACAAAAACTAACTTCCTAGTTAACCTACCTTTGATGTTGCTGCACCTCTTATGTGTCCATAGCTTGCACCGGGTACATCTTATAGAGTTACTACCTACTCCTTTTCTACATACTGAGCAGGGCCATCTACCTGAAGGGGTTTGTGTTTTATCTACCTTCCTACTTATTAGGATTTTGGTTTTAGCTAGGTTGACTCTAAGGCCCTTCAATTCTAGACCTTGCTTCCACACCTGAAACTTCTCCTCTAGTTCTGATAGTGACTCCGCAATTAGGGCAAGGTCATCAGCATAGAGGAGCTCCCAGGGGCAACGTGTCTTGAACTCCTCTGTGATTGCCTGGAGGACTATGATAAATAAGAGGGGGCTGAGGATGGAACCTTGGTGGACCCCTACCTCTACCCGGAATTCATTGCTGTACTCATTTCCAACCCTCACTTTAATGGCAGCATCTCTGTATATGGCTCGCACAGCTCTCACTAACCATTCTTCTATCCCAAGTTACCTCATTGACCACCAGATAAGGGATCGGGGGACCCTGTCAAAGGCTTTCTCCATGTCAACGAAAGCCAGGTACAGAGGTTTATCCTTGGCTAGGTATTTTTCCTGCAGCTGTCTTACTAGAAATAAGGCATCAGTAGTGCTTTTACCTGGCACGAACCCAAACTGCATCTCATCTAAATTGATTCCCTCCCTAATTAGTTGGACTATGACCCTCTCTTTAACTTTCATAACCTGATCTAACAGCTTGATGCCTCTGTAATTATTTGTATCTAAAGCGTCACCTTTACCTTTGTAGCAGTTGACTATGATGCTGCTACACCAGTCATTGGGTATGACTCCTTTGTGTATCACCTGGTTTGTAATACGGGTGACTAGGCTATAGCCAACACTGCCAGATATTTTGAGCATCTCTGCAGTGATTCCTGATGGGCCGGGGGCTTTCCCGGTCTTCATACTCTTAATTGCTTTATCTATCCTGGTACTATCGACTCGGATAGCTGGTCCCTCTATTGGGTCGACATACGGCAGGCTCTCTTCCTCCCATTCATTCTCTTTATTAAGCAATCTATCGTAGTGGCATCTCCAGACCTCTTTCTTTGCATCCTCATTTAGTGCAAGCGTACCATCATCCATGCGAACACATTTCTCTCCTACGACATCACTATTCTCTCTCCTACACTGTCTTGCAACACGAAATACCTCGAGTCTTTGGTCCTCACGGCGCAGAACATTGGCAAATCTTTTCTTATCTGCTTCCCCTCTGGCTAAATAAACCTGTCGCCTAGCCTCCCTTCTGGCACATTGGTACAATTCCCTGCTACCACCGTTCTTCCAGTCCTTCCAAGCCTGTTTCTTTTGTCTAATAGCCCTGTCTACCTCCTTGTTCCACCACCACGTTACTCTGGGTCGAGAGGGGACCTTACACCACCCACAGATCTGGTCGGTGGCTTTCAACAGGTTGTCCCGCAGAAATCTCCAATTGTCTTCCACGTTGTATGATGCTATATCCCCTTCTATTTCGTTAAATGCTTCAAGTAACTTGTCTCTAAGTCTCTGTCCATTTGCAGGGTCTTTAAGCTTCCACACCCTTCTCCTCCAAGCCGGTCTAATTCTGGGCACCCATTTTGCCTTGATCCCAAAGTCGCTAACTACTAATCTATGTTGTGGGGTACATTCTTCGCCAGGGTAGGTTTTGGCATTTATAAGCCGCCCTCTTTCCCTATTTCTGGCGAGGATGTAGTCGATTTGGCTTGAGTGTCTGCCGGAGCGGTAGGTGACTAGGTGACTGGCAGGTTTCCTGAAGTTGGTATTGCCAAGTAAAGCCTCTAGTGGAATCGCATGGCTTCAAGCCTCACTATGTCTAAATCTGATTCTGTTAATAATATCAATAATCTGTAATAATAGAGATAGATTTAGAAAGCCAAACCACCTCTAGCTTTAACCTAATGACTCTCAGAATCAAGTTTTACTTCTAACTTTCCTTGGATGGGAAATTGAAATCGAACTAAATTCGACGACTGGCACCCATGCCAATGTCGTCTCCTTCATTGGACACGAAACTCGGCTTGCAAAGACCTGTTGGGGAAAGCGAAATCGTGATGGCACCTGTGCCCAGCGTCGTGTAAAGACATTCAAGCGAGATCGTTGCCAGTGCCGCTGGACTGGCACTTGTGCAGGTGGCACGTAAAATACACCATTTTGAGCGTGGCCGTTGCCAGTACCGCCAGACTGGCCTTCGTGCCGGTGGCACGTAAAAGCACCCACTACACTTTCGGAGTGGTTGGCGTTAGGAAGGGCATCCAGCTGTAGAAACTCTGCCAAATCAGATTGGAGCCTGGTGCAGCCATCTGGTTCACCAGTCCTCAGTCAAATCGTCCAACCCATGCTAGCATGGAAAGCAGACGTTAAACGATGATGATGATGATGATGATGATGATGATGGTATGGGTTCAAGTTATGGCTGTGTTGTTAAGAAGTTCTCTTTGCAATTATACAGTTTCAGATTCAATCCCATTCTGCATCGTTTTGGGCCGCCTATCATAGCCTTGGATCAACCCAAATTGTGTAAATGAAATTAGATTGATGAAAGATATTGGAAAGATCTCTGGTAGACTTTAACACCACCACCATTTGACTCATATGTGACTTTGGCTGAGTCCACTCTCTTGCAAGCATTCAGAACTGGCTTTGTTCATTCTAAGGATAACTTCCTCTTACTGTCCTCAGAAGCCCTGAAAAGGAGCATGGCTGTTACTCTCCCTCCTATTATCTATCCATAAAATATACCAGCATCAGCTTCATCATCATCATTTCATGCCCATTATAGATCAAAAGGTATGTCTGTCATGAAGTAAACAAAATTCAGTTTATGAATTAAGATAATGATATTTATTGTACCGGTGGCACGTAAAAGGCACCATTTGAGCGTGATAGTTTCCAGCTTAGCCTTACTGGCACTTGTGCCGGTGGTATGCGAACAAAACATTGGACTGACTCCTGTGCAGGTGGCACCTAAAAAACACCATTTGAGCATGGCCGTTGCCACTACCGCCAGACTGGCCCTCATGCCAGTGGCACGTAAAAAGCACCCACTACACTCTCGGAGTGGTTGGCATTAAGAAGGGCATCCAGCTGTAGAAACTCTGCCAGATCAGATTGGAGTCTGGCATAGCCATCTGGTTCACCAGTCCCCAGTCAAATCGTCCAACCCTTGCTAGCATGGAAAGCGGATGTTAAATAATGATGCGGATGATGATGATGTGAGGTTAACTGAGATAATATTATGATAACCATTTCAGGTAATGTTAACATTATTCAACACAAATGAAATTCGTGCCTGGGTGAGCCTAGAAGGATGCAGTCATTTCCCAAATCTTTACATGTTCAACAAAATTGATGGGAAAATTGAGCTTCATCATGAAATACTCAAAAATGGTAAGTTCCCTTCTAATTTATTCAAAACAGTGTTAAACATGTTAATCATGGATGCAGGCACAGCTGAAGGGTTAGAAAGTTTACTCTGCAATCATGAAGCTTCAAGTTCAATCACACAATGTGGTATCTGGGGCAAATATATTTTAATTGTTAAACTGGGTGATAAATTAAGTCTGCCACCCCAAAATAAGAACAGTCCCTCCTCAGGGCTTTCACACAGTTTCTGTCTATCAAATTTCACTCACATGGTTTTGCTTCACCTAAGACTACAGTAGAGGACATTTGCTCTAGAATGGTAGATTGGCAGAACCATCGGAGTGTCAACAAAAATGCCTTGCTGTATTTCTTTCAACCCTTTACATTCTGGATTCAAATTCCTCCAAAGTCAACTTTACGTTACATCAGGGTCAATAAAATAAATTACCAATAGGAGCAGGTGTGTCTGCATGGTAAGAAGCTTGCTTCCCAACCACATGGTTTCGGGTTCAGTCCCACTGCACGGCACATGGAGCAAGTGCCTTAGGCCAATTAAAGCCTTGTGAGTGGATTTGGTAGAGAGAAACTGAAAGAAGCCCTTTTGAATACTCTTTTACTTTTTTACTTGTTTCAGTCATCTGACTGTGGCCATGCTGGAGCACTGCCTTTAGTCGAGCAAATCGACCCCAGGACTTATTCTTTGTAAGCCTAGTACTTATTCTATCGGTCTCTTTTTGCCGAACCGCTAAGTTACGGGGACGTAAACACACCAGCATCGGTTGTCAAGCGATGTTGTGGGGACAAACACACACACACATATATATACATATACATATATATATGATGGGCTTCTTTCAGTTTCCGTCTACCAAATCCACTCACAAGGCTTTGGTTGGCCCGAGGCTATAGTAGAAGACACTTGCCCAAGGTGCCACGCAGTGGAACTGAACCCGGACCCATGTGGTTCATAAGCAAGTTACTTACCACACAGCCACTCTTTCTTTTTTATGTAGAAATGTCTTGTAACCATGATCACTAATCCACAATCGAACTGATTATTTTTGTCAATCCAGTTTATTGACTTTGAGGGAATTTCTTTACAGAGATTAATCAGCTATCAATACTTGATCGTTATATTTCATCATGAATTCTATCAAAAATCAGTTACTGTACTCATTACTTTAGTGATGTTTTTTTGTTTATTATTTTAATTTTATTTATATATTTATTTATTTGGTGTGTTAAACATTTTAGAAATAATTTTTATGTCTTATATCCAGCTGTCACCCTCGCTGATGTAATAAATGATCGAATGGGAAAACTGAGAGAGTATCCAAGTCTTCTTCATTATTTTTCTCTGTATGTTCTCGAGGGATTATTGGAAGCCTCTTCTACTATGCATTCAAAAAACTGGCTGCATGATGATATACATGGTACGTTTTGTATCTGTTTTTCACATTTTAAAAATTACTTCACTGAAATATTGGTGTTATTTTCTAGTGTTGCATAAGACTACATAAATGATACACCTTTTAGTGTTTCTTTTTTTAAAAAAAAGTTATGTATCATACTGAAAAAATAATCTGATTAAGTCAATTCAGACATCATTTTATAAAAATCCCTCATGACAATCTAATGTGCCATTTTCTTAAAACTACTAAATTTTGATACTCTTTTACTTGTTTCAGTCATTTGACTGCAGCCATGCTGGAGCACCACTTTTAGTTGAGCAAATCAACTGCAGGACTTATTCTTTGGAAGCCTAGTACTTATTCTATCGGTCTCTTTTTGCCGAACCGCTAAGTTATGGGGACGTAAACACACCAGCATCGGTTGTCAAGCGATGGTGGGGAGACAAACACAGACACACAAACACACATATATATATATATGACGGGCTTCTTTCAGTTTCCGTCTACCAAATCCACTCACAAGGCTTTGGTCCGCCCGAGGCTATAGTAGAAGACACTTGCCGAATCAAATATGCACACTGATATTACCCATCTAGCGAAACATACTGGCTTCATTTCTTTCAAGTCTTCGCATATCCTCACTAGTCACAGCCTGTGTCTTACTGCCATGCAGAAATATGTATGTCACTGTATCATTGTACTGACCAGACTATTGGATGTCATTATACATTGCTGGTCACAATGTGCTTCCTTACATTGTAGCTTTCACATGATTCCACCCCACTGGGTAGGCAGGCAGGCAGGCCTGTGGCATATATGTGACCAAGGTCACAACATTCCCCCTAAATTGGATGCCTGTCTGTTGCAAGGTAACTCGTTTTCAGCTGAATGAACTGGAATAACATGAAATTAAGTGTTTGGCTTAAGAACTGCTTGGTCTGGGAATCAAAACCTTAATCATACAATAGTGGGTGCAACACCTTAATCACTAGGCTGCAGACCTTCACAATAATACTATGTAATCAATAAAAATGTTGTTTTTTTTTCATACAAATCCAAACTTCTTTTAGAATGTTGCACTTAAAGACTTCAAATGCCTAATGCCCTCTTTAGGTTGCAAGTTCACTATCCCTGCACAAAAAGAAAACTAGTCAAGCCTCTGTTCCATAAACTAACAACATCATCATCCTCATTGTTTAACGTCTGCTTTCCATGCTAGCATGGGTTGGACGATTTGACTGAGGACTGGTGAACCAGATGTCTGCACCAGGTTCCAATCTGATTTGGCAGAGTTTCTACAGCTGGATGCCCTTCCTAATGCCAACCACTCCGAGAGTGTAGTGGGTGCTTTTACGTGCCACCGGCATGAGGGCCAGTCAGGCGGTACTGGCAACAGCCACGCTCAAAATGGTGTTTTTTACGTACCACCTGCACAGGAGCCAGTCCAGTGGCACTAGCAACGACCTTGCTTGAATATTTTTTCATGTGCCACCAGCACAAATGCCAGTAAGGTGACGCTGGTAATGATCATGGTCAAATGGTGTTATTTACCTGCCACTGGTACGGAAGCCAGACAGCTGCTCTGGCAATGATCACGCTCAGATGGTGCTCTTAGCGCTCCATTGGCACATGTGCCAGTCATCGAATTTGGTTCAATTACGATTTCGATTTCACATGCCCCAACAGGTCTTCGCAAGCTGAGTTTAGTGTCCAATGAAGGAGAGGTTGGTATGGGTGCCAGTCGTCGAATTTGGATCAATTTCATTTGCCTCAACAGGTCTTCACAAACAGAGTTTAGTGTCCAATGAAGGAAAGGTACGCATAAGTGGGCTGGCTACACCCTGGTGGGCTGGGTCTCCCAAATTATCTTATCCTTGAGCACTGCTTGACTCTCATGAAGTCTAATTATAAATCCCATTTATGTGCTACTTCTACCATATTTGTGATATGCATTCCTGTTGATAGATACTAAAACCCTTTTGTCTTTTAATTGTCACTATACTTTGTCATCCTATAAAGAATTCTACATCTCAAAATTTTCTCAATGCTCATTTAATTCAGAATACACAAAAACTTCTGACATTTACTTGTACTGTCTCCTCCTCCTCCAACCTTTTCTATCGTAACTGTACTGGACTCAGTTCCTCTGAACTAGCAAGTTGTATACCACCCTCATCCTTTCATCACTCCTCTTTTGTTTTACTGGCTAGGTCCCATACTAACCATGTCACTCAGTCTTTCTTTCCCACGAACATTTTTTTGTAGATGTCAGCTTGCTGAAACTGAATATAAACTCCATTGATTTCATCAGACTTGGAGCAGCCTTCTCTTTCCAACTAAGCCATAAGACAATACCAGCTTGTTGCACAATGAGTTAGTGATTGCACACTAGTTAAATTCAAATATACTGGACTTAATGCCACTCATAGTCTGTCTTTCTCTTTAAACTTTGCACCAAGCTTTACTTTGCATGACTTTAATCCTTCTATACACTTGTATTTTACTCACTTCAAGCTTCATCTTAAATGCACCAATCTTCCTCACTTTTCCCAGAATTCTGTTATGTTACTATCCCCAACAACATCCACATTGACACACATGATACCATTTGTCATCCTTCTTTAAAGCAAAATCGGGATGGCACCTGTGCCCGTGGCATGTGTAAGGACTTTCGAGCGAGATCGTTGCCAGTGCCCCTGGACTGGCTCTTGTGCGGGTGGCACATAAAATACACCATTTGAGCGTGGCCGTTGCCAGTAATGTCTGACTGGCCTTCGTGCCGGTGGCGCGTAAAAGCACCCACTACACTCTTGGAGTGGTTGGCGTTAGGAAGAGCATCCAGCTGTAGAAACTCTGCCAAATCAGATTGGAGCCTGGTGTAGCCATCTGGTTCACCTGTCCTCAGTCAAATCGTCCAACCCATGCTAGCATGGAAAGCGGACGTTAAACGATGATGATGATGAACCTTTCTGTCTTCAACCACGATTCATGTGCAACCTAACCACCTTGAGCCAATCTTGTCTGCTTCAACAACAAAGAAAAGACAGTCTTTGTACACCTCGAGAAAACATCACATCTTTCCTGCAGTCATCAACTTCAACTCTATAAACAGAACAGAACATGAACAGCATCGATTCCACCAGTCGAGGATGGGGATGCTGGCAAAGGCCAAAAGAATAATCATTTCTTCCTGACCTTGCCCCTAAGAATAAAAATGTAACTAATTTTTTTAAAATCCATTTTATTCTGTTGCAGAAGAAAATGTTATGTTACAGCCCCAACAAGACCCATCAGACTCTGTTCTAAGGTTGCGTATGATTGATTTTGGACGAGTGAAAAGCTTAAAAGATGACCGTGTTGTCAATGACATTCAAGGAATTATCCGCATTTTTACATCAGTGTATGTAACAGAGAAATTCAATGATGTATTTGATCTTCAGAAGAACTGGGAGACAAAACTAAATAAAGTAGGTATATTTGCATTTACTTTGCATTTACTTCAATCCCTTTTATTCTTTTACCGATTTCAGTCTGTGACCATGCTGGGACATTGCCCTCAGCAGTTTTTAATTGCTCATACTGACAGTAGTACTTATATCTGTCCAATTCTTATTTTACTGCTTTATATTTGTGAAATGGCAAAGTTACCTTTTGAAAGAGAAAATGCTGAATCATCGTCGTCGTTGGCACTCCGTCACTTACGACACCGAGGGTTCCAGTTGATCCGATCAACGGAACAGCCTGCTCATGAAATTAACGTGCATGTGGCTGAGCACTCCACAGACACGTGTACCCTTAACATAGTTCTCGGGGATATTCAGCGTGACACAGTGTGACAAGGCTGACCCTTTGAATTACAGGCACAACAGAAACAGGAAGTAAGAGTGAGAGAAAGTTGAGGTGAAAGAGTACAGCAGGGTTCGCCACAAACCCCCTGTCGGAGCCTCGTGGAGCCTTAGGTGTTTTTGCTCAATAAACACTCACAATGCCCGGTCTGGGAATCGAAACCGTGATCCTATGACCACAAATCCGCTGCCCTAATCACTGGGCCACTGCGCCTCCACCATGGTTCCATAGAGAGCTTCTTAACCTTGCAATTGTGCCTAAATAGATATTGAGAGATATTTGTCATTCTTTAAAATATGAGAATATTGTTTTTAAATAGATATAATCATCATTATAATCACCATTTAACACCCTTTTTTTTCCATGCTGATGTGGATTGGATGGTTTGATGTGAACCCGACAATCCAGAGGGCTGTGCCAAGCTCCAAGGTCTACTTTGGCATGCTTTCTACAGCTGGGTGCCCTTCTTAATACCAATCACTTCATTCTGTGTGCTTGTTTTCATGGCACCAGCATTTCCGAGGTCATCAAGTACCCACAAGACAAGACCTCAGCTGAGTGAGGTATAATATTGAAGGATATAAAAGCATGATAAAGGGACAGGAGCGGGTAATAAAATTATATTTTTAATATTCATCATCATCATCATCATCATCATCGTTTAACGTCCGCTTTCCATGCTAGCATGGGTTGGACGATTTGACTGAGGACTGGTGAAACCGGATGGCAACACCAGGCTCCAATCTAAATTTGGCAGAGTTTCTACAGCTGGATGCCCTTCCTAACGCCAACCACTCAGAGATGGAAATAAGGTAGCAAGCTGGCAGAATCGTTAGCACACCAGACAAAATAATGCTTAGTGGCATTTCATCTGTCTTTACATTGAGTTCAAATTCTGCCATGGTCAGCTTTGCCCTTCATCCTTTCAGTGTCGATAAAATAAGTGCCAGTTTATCACTGGGGTTTATGTAATCAACCTAACCACCTCCCCAGGACTTCCTGGCCTTGTGCCAAAATTTGAAACCAATATTACTTATGGAAATAAGGCAATAGAGCTCGCAGAATCATTAGCACACCAGACAAAATGCTTAATGGTGTTTCATCTCTTTACATCCTGAGTTCAAATTCCGCTAAGGTCAGCTTTACCTTTCATTCCTTTATGGTCGATAAAATAAGTGCCAGTTGAGCACTGGGGTTGCTGTAATCAACTCATCCAACCCCAGAATTACTAGCCTTGTGCCAAAATTTGAAACCAATATTATTAATGGAAATAAAAGACAGAGAAGTGGTAGAAATAGTAGAGAAACTGCTTTTTAATATTTAGTATCATTCTTTTATGTTCTGAGTTCAAATCTTTCATTCTACCAGAATTGGTAAAATATGAAATGGAATTCTTCCCTATCACTGCCTCCCCTAAAAAAAAAAATTATGATTTTGTGTTAATGCTAAAATCAGTAGAACCAATAGAATCTTTAGACACGAGAGACATTCATCATCATCGTTGTCGTTTAACGTCCGCTTTCCATGCTAGCATGGGTTGGATGATTGGACTGAGGACTGGTGGACCAGGAGGCGACACCAGGCTCCAATCTGATCTGGCAGAGTTTCTACAGCTGGATGCCCTTCCTAACACCAACCACTCCGAGTGTGTAGTGAGTGCTTTTACGTGCCACCGGCACGAGGGCCAGTCACACGGTACTGGCAATGGCCACGCTCAAAAAGGTGTTTTTTACATGCCACCTGCACAGGAGCCAGTCCAGCGGCACTGGCAAGCATACAACACAAATCTTCAAGGTCCTTACCAATGTTCAACTTCACCATTACTGTGATTCTGTGGAAATACACATGCTCAACATACCAAAGACTGTTGCAAACTATTTTATTTTTATACACACACACACACACACATGTGTGCTCTCTCTCTATCTCTCTCACACACATACACACACACATATTCAACCTCATCATCACTGCGGTTGTTTCTGTGGGGAACACATATTCAACAGCAAAGACAGCATTACAAAAAAAAATTTTTTATGCTTTTTTCAATTCCTGATTTTTTTTGGGGTTTTTTTTTTCACACTATTAATTTCTATTTGCTTATCTTTTAGCATTCTGATGATTTTAAATTAAGTTTTGAGTATAAGCAAGAATTATTGAGTCTTGTCAAACTAGTCCTGGATGTAAAATTAACGAAAGATGAAGAAGATCTGAAAAAAACTGTTTCAGAAAAACTGAAAGACATCAGAGGTAAAAAAAATTTTTTTTATCTACATGTATAGTCATGTTGTTAAGAAATTTACTTTGAAGGCACCAGGTCCTGAGTTCAATATCATAGCAATGCACCCATTTTTTCGAGTTGTAATGCACCTGATCTTGCATTTAATAAATGCACTATTATTATTATACACACACACGCAACAGACTTCTGCACATGTTCTGGTCAAGTCGAGGCTACAGTAGAATACACATGCCCAAAGTGCATTGCTATGATATTGAAATGTGTATTGAACGATACAAATTAGATGATATTTTATTGAATGCAGAATTGCCATTAGAACAGCAGAAATACTAGGTAAATTACCCTTACAAAGCAGAAAAAATTGTCAACAAATGGCTGGTTGTTGACAAATTATTCCACTTTGTAAGGGTAATTCATCCAGTGTTTCTGCGTTCAAAAAGATATCTAATTTGTATTGTTCAGTGTGTGTGTATATATATATATATATATATATATATATATATATATAATATCATCATCATCATCTGTTTTTCATGCTGTTATGGGTTTAACTGGAGCTAGTGTGCTGCACCAGGCTCCAGTCTATTTTAGTTTGGTTTCACAGCTAGATGCCCTTCCTAATGCCAACCACTACAGAGTGTACTGGGTGTCTTTAAATGTCACCAGTAAAGGTGCAATTTACATGTCACTAGCACAGGTGCCTTGTATGTGTTACTAGCACAGGTGCTTTTTACATGTCACTGGCATTGGCCTGTCAATATCTGTCCTCCAGGCTGCCATGGGTTGAATAGTTTGACAGAATCCAACAAGCCAGAGGATGGTGTCAAGCTCCATTGTCTGCTTTGGTATGGTTTCCACAACTGGATGCCCTTCCTAATGCCAGCCATTTTACAAAGTGTACTGGTGCTTTTTTGGGGCACCAGCTCTAATAGGGTCACCGAGTAACTTGCAAAACAAAGAAGACTCCTCAACTGAGAGGGGTTGTAGTAGATGGGGAGGTGGCTTGGTGGGTTTATGCTAGGTGTTGAGAGGTTAAAGAGGTATGATAGATGAACAAGCACAGGTATCTTGCTGCAGAAGAGATATATGGCTGCTTCACATTATGTAAGAGCAGTTGTGAGTAACAAAGATATTGGTGACAATGTATCAGAGAATATGAGAAGGTGAGTATAAAAAGAGAATCCAAACCGAGTATCAGGAGGGATGGGTAAGTTCATAGGAGTATGTGAGGAGAATGATAGGTGGTTACAGATAGGAGCAAAGAGTAACGTAGTGAACAATGTAGAAGGATAGAGGTGTGATCAATGGTGAATGTCATCAGTGTAGAGGAGAAGGCAAAAGAAAAGAACTCAAGAAGGAAGTGATAAGTGGCAGTACAGGATGGGGCTAGCTGATTAAATCAATCCTAGTTTTTAATCAGCTATTTCTATCTCCCACATTTGCAGTCTTTTACTTGTTTCAGAAATTTGACATGGCCTTGTAGAGTTTAGTCAAACAATTCAGCCCCAGTACTTTTTTTAAATTTTTTTTATCGAGTCTGATACTTACTCTATCTATCTCTTTTGTTGAACTGCTAAACAAACTGACAAGAGTTGTCAAGCAATGGTGGTGGGGGAGGGGGGACGACAGACAGAACACAAAGACACACCCACACATCATCATTGATCAAACGGTCCAATCCATGTCAGCATGGATTGGACGATTTGACCAGAGCTGCACCAGGCTCTAGTTTAATTGGGCATAGTTTCTATGGCTGGATGCCCTTCCAAATGCCAACCACTTTACAGGGGGTGCTGGGTGCTTTTACGTGACACCACATGAGCACTTTTATACGGCACCAACACAGGGCTCTTACAGGCCAATCTCCTTCACCAGGGAGAGCAACCTTAACACTTCTGCTATGGAGTACAGGTCCTCTTGAGTGCAGAAAGACCCCAGGTATCTCCGTCTTTTGTCATATATTTATGACAGGCTTTTTTCAGTTTCCCCTTTACCAAAGCCACCCACAAGGCTTTAGTCAGCCTAGAGCCCAAGTTGTTGTACAGTGGAACTGAACGCAATGAACCCAAGACTTAACCTCTCAGCCATGCCTACACATATTTGAGAAATCAAAACATTATGCTTGTTAGTGCTTGACAAGACATCATTTCATGGAAAGGAAAGACTTAGTCATCGTACAATAATATGAAAGCCATAATTATCAGTATGTTGTTGTTATTGAACTCCAGCTCTGTAGCTACTTAACCTTTTAAATACACGAGTTGTTGATAAACAAACTGAACAAAGTATACCAAAAGACAAGTTATTTTGATTGTCATACTATTTTCAAACTTTACAATAATCCCTCGACTATCGCTAGTGTCGCGTTCCAAAACCCCTTGCGATTCGTGAAAATCCGTGAAATAGAAACAGTACTGTACTGTATATTTTTTGTTTTTAGTTTTATAATTTGTATATATTTATTTTATCATAAATGCAAAACAACACCACAGAGAAATCAACGTAAGATTAAATAATAAACCGCAATAGGTGAACCACGATATGGTGAGAGATAACTGTATAAAAATTCAATTCTAAAATGTTATGTTAGTTGCGTGACCTTTTTGTGACCTGAGTGACAAGATAAAACATCAATTAGCATAGCTAAGGTGTTAATCATCATCATCATCATCATCGTTTAAACGTCCGCTTTCCATGCTAGCATGGGTTGGACGATTTGACTGAGGACTGGTGAAACCGGATGGCAACACCAGGCTCCAATCTAATTTGGCAGAGTTTCTACAGCTGGATGCCCTTCCTAACGCCAACCACTCAAAGAGTGTAGTGGGTGCTTTTACGTGTCACCCGCATGAAAATGGCCACGCTCGAAATGGTGTCTTTTATGTGCCACCCGCACAAGCCAGTCCAGGGGCACTGGCAATGATCTCACTCGAAAATCCTACGGGAACCAGTCAGGCGGTACTGGCAACGGCCACGCTCAAAATGGTGCATCTCATGTGCCACCCGCACAAGAACCAGTCCAGGGGCACTGGCAACGATCTTACTTGGCTTGCCGGGTCTTCTCACGCACAGCACATTTCCAAAGGTCTCGGTCAGTAGTCATCGCCTCGGTGAGGCCCAATGTACGAAGGTCTTGCCTCACCACCTCAGCCCAGGTCTTCCTGGGCCTACCTCTTCCACAGGTTCCCTCAACTGTTAGGGTGTGGCACTTTTTCAGGCAGCTATCCTCATCCATTCTCACCACATGTCCATACCAGCGCAATCGTCTCTCTTGCACACCACAACTGATGCTTCTAATGTTCAGCTTTTCTCTCAAGATACTTACACTCTGACGGGTATTCACATTGACATTACACATCCAACGGAGCATGAAACTCTGATATATTAAAGTGGTAAAATACAGGTTATATGGTCTTAAGTTAACAAGACACTACAGCCATTGTTTTGAGTTCAACACTACAGCACATAACTCTACTTACATACGTTCCTTTTACTTACAAAACAGGATCTACTGCCTTGTCAGCTATTTGTTTGACAACCTATACAGTATTTCACAGGTCAAATGTAATGAGACTTAAAAGATCATATTATATTTCATTATTCATTTTATAAAAAATGGAAGTTGTGACAAAATTTGCTTTTGAGTCAATGTGTTTTTGTTGTAAATTAGTTTTGAGTCAATTTTATCCAGCATTTCAGCCATGCCCTTCTATATTTTTAAAATATATTTTTTAAGACTTAATATACCCCTGACTATATTATCCATGTGTTCTTTTTTTCAACATACTAGAGTGTGTTCAAAAAAAGATTAGACTGCTATTTCTAGTATGTTTAAGTAACCACATGGAGGTTCATTAGTTGACAGTTGTTCAGTTGGCAGTATGAAAACCTGCATCTATAAGAACAATACCATTATAATGGAGTCCCAGATAATTCTAAAAGACAGGATTGTCACCCATTGATCTAATCAATGGGTGACAGACACAAACATGCACATACATATGCATACCAACTACCAAATCCACTCACAAGGGTTTGGTCAACCCAAGACTATAGTAGAAAGCACTTGCTTAAGGTGCCAAACAGTGGAACTGAACCCAAAACTCTGTGGTTAGGAAGCAAACTTCTTACCATACAGCCATGCCTGTGCTTATGGTAATAAAAGTAGATTTTTCTTTGTTTTCTCATTTTTGATTTTTTTTAAATAAGCATATTTTCCTTATTTTCAGAGGAAGCACCTGAAATATTAGAAAATATTGCAAAACTTATTTTTCCTGAAAACTTTCCAGTAAGATTTCTACACTTGCATTCAATTTTAAATCAATTCCAGTGATGTAAATTTAACCTTAAAACACCCAAATTATCAATATGTAGTAAAAAGTAATTGGCAAGTCTAAAAAGTATGACTAATGAACTGCCAAAATTATAATTGCTTACATGCAATAATGTTGATTAACGTTTCAAGAATCATTACTGATAGGTGTTATAGGGTTAAATTTGCTTCATTTCATTTTTGCTTTTGTCTGTCTTAACACTGGTTTTTACTGAAAATCTCCAATTTGCCTCTTCCATTTTCACTGAATGTTTTCTGTTCTCTATGCTGTTATTTGACCTGATCGAAAAAACCAGCCTAAAATCTCTCTCAAATCACACCCTACCATATTACAAAAAGAAAAAGATGGACACATTGAATAATGCAGTAGTAGTAGTAGTAGATACAGTGTTCCTGAAAAGAAAACTGGATGGCCACAGCTGGAAACCTTTTGATTATAGGTCTACTCAACGAAGGCTTATATGGAGCTAAATAATAATAATAATAATAATAATCCTTCCTCCTATAGGCACAAGGCGTGGAATTTTGTACAAGAAGAGCTGGTCAATCACATCAACCCCAGTGCTCAACGGGTACTATTTTATCAACCCTGAAAAGATGAAAAGCAAAGTTGGCTTTGGTGGAATTGGAACTCAGAACATAAAGCTGGAGAAAATGCGACAAAGCACTTTGTCCAGCATGCTAATTATTCTGCCAGTTTGCTGTCTTAGCCAACTCATCAACAACAATACATTTATGTGTTGTAATGTCTCATATGTTGTTAATGCATCTAAGTGTTTGAAATGATTGGAATAAGGTTTCTGGAAATGGAATTTCTTTTCTGTAGCTTAGTCAGAGGAGCAAAAACAGCATCCATGGCCCTTTCAGGGGGCTTCAAAACTGGTGTATTCTATGGCACACTATGTCTTAAGAAAATGGCAGCTTGAACATTCCATGCTGGTTGGATTGCCTTTCATCATAGATTTACCCAATCAGGACCTGAGGATATTATCATTCAATACCCTTAGATCGATTACTTTTTGTAACGGTCCACTTTGGATACCTTTAACATTTTTTCCATGACCCAGTTGTTTCTTATATCGTATTTTATATATAAATGTATCCCAGCCTGTAACATCCTTTCCATTACTGGCAATCCTTATGTAAACAAAATTTAAACAAATTGTGAGACAAAAGATTATTTGATGGTCATCAACTGCTCAATGACCCACAAATGCATTAAAATTTTTTAATTTAGAAAAGGCCTGAGTCTCAATGAGAACATTTAAATGGCCCACCTGTTGCTGGCCCTTGTCTTAGATGTTCAGTCACTTTCTCGGCTAAACTATGATACTGTAAAAGGTTGATAGTAGCAATAGAGACATTAGTCTCCCTCTATCACCTTTTAACAAAATTATATATTAAGAAACAGTAGAACAATTAACAATATAATAAAAATAAGTTTTATATTGGTGATGCTTGGCTTTACAAAACCTGTGTCATTCATCCTGGTAGCCGCTGGTTAACTTGTAATCAGCATCTGGAGATATTAAGAGCTTTGTTGGGGCATTTGAGAAGAGCAAGTTGTTGTTACATCAAAGGCATCATGCTAAAGAGGCTTAGAAAACGCACGAAACGCTTTAAGTACTGGTTTACTACACATGTGCACTTGTGGGGCTTCCGGGAAGGCAAGTCCCTTACGCACGCGTAGATTGTACTTCCTTAATGGTTGCCATAATTTCGCGCCACTACAATACTAAGTTATAGTATTTTCAGCGAGGTGTACTGAAGCCATACTAAATGAAGTTCTTTTTTCAAAGACTCAGATTCTTTATGCAGTCACTCAAGTTGCTGCCAGCATAGAAAAACAAATGTAAAATGAACAAGTGAACAAACTTCTTTATCAAGTATATTCATCCATTTTTAAGATGGTAGGGTAAAATTTGAAGGAGATATTTTGTAACAGCAATCAAGACAATCCTTCTTTAAGGGTGTGAAACTTGGATCTTGACTAAGTTCATGGCTAAGTCCCTAAATGGCTACTATACTCAGGTTTTCCAAAAGGTCTTCAGTGTCAGCTGGATGCAGAAGTTAACCAATGGGCACCTTATTCTTGTATGGTAAACTTCAACTGTTTTCTGGTTTAAAACCATCTCTTGACCCAAGGTGCCACTCTGTTACCAGTCAAGGTGCATGACCTAGCAGGTGTGGTGTTGCACTCACAATCATAAGATTAAGGTTTCGATTTCTGGACTAGGTGGTGTGTTATGCTCTTGAGCAAAATACATTTATGTTGCTCCAGTTCACTCAGCTGTAAATGAGAAGTTAACCCTGCAAAGGACTGGTGTCCCGTTCAGGAGGCAGTCCTGTAATCTCTGTTATTTATATGACATAGAAACCAGTTTAAGTTCCAGACTTATGAGTCCTAGGCCTCATGACAGACCTAAGCTATGCTAATTCTGTTGCATGAATTCAGGCCAGGCCTTTGAACTGAAGATAACTTCCTGTTTTTTTCTTCCATGCTCATGGAAGTGGCCATGACACTGCCTTTCCTTCTTTGATTAAACCATTAAAAAAAAAAAAAAAAATATATAGTCCTCAATATACAAAAAGACAGGATATGTCTCGGATACAAAACATAACAAAAATCAGAGCTGGTCATAATTTCTATAGAATATTTGTAGAGATAATCTTAACAAGTGATGTAAAGTGCACTGCTAACACAGTAGAACACGATATTGACTTATACAAATGTTTAATATACAAACTTAGTATATACTATAAAGTATAACAAAATACTGCATCCCTACAAGTCATTAAAAAGACAAGAATGTCACAATTGGATTGCATTCAGTCATGTCTATTCAGTAACAAATGAATATTAATAGAAAGATTAAGTTATTCAGCTACATTTTGTATACTTAATAATTTCATATGTATAATATGCAAAATTTATATATATTTTAATTTCGCTTTCGTTTTTTACTCTCCATTTTGTCCAGGATGAAAACATGGACGTCACTGATGGCTCTTCTCTACTAGAAATCGACTATGATATCTTTACTGTTGGGAAATAAAGAAAATGAAGCCATCTTATGCAGCAGTAATGTGGCAATCTTTTATAAAGATAAAAGCAAGCTTCTAATGAGCCAAGTCTATGACAAACCACCTCCTCCCCATTACAATTTCTGGTGGAAACCATTTAACTTCACTTATGTTGCTAATGTTTTTGGTGAACAGTATGAATGTCATAAGTTTACTATCTTCTCTCATGAATTGGTAAAGTTATGATCATGTATAATATCAATATTAAATTATACCTTATATATGTAACTATCTTCATTTTTATTCATCACGTTTGCAGTGAAAAATAATGCTGACACTACAAATGGAACAACGTTTTTTTTTTTAAGCCTTATTGAGTTCAGCTTAAACTTGGCCAGAAATAACTTTGTTCTTCACTTGTTCAGAATCATTAAAATATCTACTGGTAGATATTATACCAACTTGCCTATCTAATCAAAAGAAATTATTTCTGCTATTCTTCAGAATTATCCAAATTTTTATGGATGCAAGCAAAGCCATAGTGTTTAAAAGGTTAGCTTAACAACCACCTGGTTTTGAATTGTCTCACGGCACAGCATTTTGGGTACATTTTCGTCTATATCTTCAATCTGACCAATACCTTCTGAGTTAAATTTGGTAGACAAGCAGTATGCAGAAACCCCTGTTTTGTGTGTGTTTTCGAAACACGGAGTAGATGAAACAGGGACAACTGACGAAGGGGTATATTCTTTATGTTGCATGTCTCGTTTCTCTGTTTTTTTCGTTGTTCAAGAAAAGTTTTCTATGTTACGTTTCTCATTGTGTTTAACATTTTTTTTTTTTATGTCCTGTACCCATATATGCATGTATATATGTATGTATATATGCATATATATATAATCGATAAAGGTTGTTCGTCATTTTTTTTCAGTCTGCGGAGAAATGGCTAAAATTTGCCCTGCTTATAATTATACTATATGTTACATATTTATGTGTATATAAATACATATATGATAAGAAGTAAAAGGGATTAATAAATTCAACCAGACAGCTATAAAGCACTTTGAATTTAGCCCATTTTGGATTGCTTTGAGAACATTGTTACCATACATTTTAGTATATATTGACTGGTATAAAAAGATACTGAAAAAAATACCTTTTTTCCATATCTAAATATGTTAGCAAACTGAAATGATCGTTGGTAATGTACGGTATGTGATTTTTTTCTATTCTCATTCTTGTTTTGTATGTATATAACTATACATATGAGAGAGAGAGAGAGAGCTAGATTTGGTTCCTGTAACAAACCTACAAAACTTTCAGTTGGGGGCTGAACCAAACTGTTTTTAAATAGATAGTCCACCCTTGTTAAACCAGATATCAGATAAACCATACAAAATCTGTGTAGAAGAGAGTGACTGTTAGCATTGACTTCCACCATTACCTTTTATTACCAATGTTGTAGAGACATATATTCTGGCTGTGCTAGGATAGTGTTGTGTACCTACCTACCAAAGGCAGTAAATTCATTCTAAACATGAAGCTTCTCAATAATATATCTCACAATGGAAAATTAATTTTTCTGTCCTGTTATGAAATAATGTGGCAGTTGTTCTGAGCTAGCACTACATACCATACAGCGAGCTGTATTATGAAATATGCTGAGAGGATGGTTGGTGGGTATAATGAGAGATTGAAACAAGCATCACTTCACCAATATACATCCTGGTTATTCACTTTTACAATCTTCTTTAGAAAATTTACCCTTTCTTTCTAGCACTACCTTATTCCCCTTAAGCAGCCTCTGAATTCATTTACTGTTCCAATTTATTTATTTATTCTCGCAGCTTTTATCTGTAGTGGCGCGAAATTATAGCCGCCATTGAGGAAGTACTATTCAGCGCATGTGCAAGGGACTTCACCACCGGAAGCCCCTCAAGTTGCGCATGCGTAGTAAAACTGGTACTAAAACAGTGAGTTTCATTTTCTCAGAGAGTTGAGGACAGACCTTCTACATGACAACTCCTCACTCCTCAACGAAGCACTCTTCACCACAATGCCTTCGATGGTGATAGCTACTTGCTTCTCTGGCAGGCATCAAGGAAGCCCTTAACCTTCCAATACCAACTACAACTTAATCAGTGGCTGCTAAGCTGAATGACAGGAATTGTGAAACCAAGCATCATCAGAACAATAAAACTTATTTTTATTATGTTGTAAAATTGTTCTAATGTCTCTTCATATATAATGCTGTTAAAAGGTGATAGAGAGAGACTAAATTCTCTATGACAACTATCAAAATTTTTACATATCTATATTCAGCATGTTATTCTTATTCACTTTCACACTCTCATCGGCAGCGTGCTTTCATGGTGAGAAGTTTTATACATAAATTCATTGAGAATTTATTAACTGAAACTGGTTTTCTTTATAATTCTGATTTGCAGTTTCATAACTTAATCTGATCATAATTTAGTTTCTTAATCTACTAATAAATACTCAGAAATAAAGATTATACCAGGTCAAAATAGCCTTAAGTTTACTCTTTTACTCGTTTCAGTCATTTGACTGCGGCCATGCTGGAGCACCGCCTTTTAGTCGAGCAAATCGACCCCAGGACTTATTCTTTGTAAGCCTAGTACTTATTCTATTGGTCCCTTTTGCCGAACTGCTAAGTTACGGGGACGTAAACACACCACCATCAGTTGTCAAGCGATGCTGGGGGGACAAACACAGACACACAAACATATACATATATATGACGGGCTTCTTTCAGTTTCCGTCTACCAAATCCACTCACAAGGCTTTGGTCAGCCCGAGGCTATAGTAGAAGACACTTGCCCGAGGTGCCACACAGTGGGACTGAACCCGGAATCATGTGGTTGGTAAGCAAGCTACTTACCACACAGCCACTCCTACACCTAGGAGTTTATTTTTTAGTAATACTTATGCCAGACTAGAAGGTTTAGCATAATGCACACTGTGACAGAAATCACAACATACAAAACTTGTGCTGCTCTGCAACTTGCATTGATATTTCAACAATTAAGCATCTTTCAGCTTTACGGGATAATAATAATTCAAAGAAGCATATAACTTTATCGATCAAACAGAAATTGAAACCTGTTAGAAGCTGGTGACTTGCTGGCAAAAGTTTGTGAAAAGCAGGATGTAAAAGCAAATGCAAGGTTAAGGAAGCACTCATTGTATTTTTTCTAACCCTTTCATTACCATATTTATTTTGAGATGCTCTGTGTTTCTTTCAATTCCATGAGAAGACTCGGCAAGCCAAGTGAGACCTGAATCCAAGGCCTCTGCCAGGGGTGTAGCCAGCCCACTTATGCGTACCTTTCCTTCTTTGGACACTAAACTCCACTTGCGAAGACTTGTTGAGGCAAGTGAAATGGAAATCAAACTAAACTCGACAACTGGCACCCATGCCAACAGCGTCTCCTTCATTGGACACGAAACTCAGCTTGCAAAGGCCTGTTGGGGCAAGCGAAAGCGAAATCTTGATGGCACCGTTGCCTTCCTGGTACTTGTGCCGGTGGCACGTGTAAAGACATTTGAGCAAGATCGTTGCCAGTGCTGCTGGACTGGCTCCTGTGCAGGTGGCACGTAAAATTCACCATTTTGAGCGTGGCCGTTGCCAGTACTGCCTGACTGGCATTCGTGCCGGTGGCACATAAAAGCAGCCACTACACTCTCTGAGTGGTTGGCGTTAGGAAGGGCATCCAGCTGTAGAAACTCTGCCAAATAAGATTGGAGCCTTCTGGTTCACTAGTCCTCAGTTAAATCCACTTTCCATGCTAGCATGGATTGGACGATTTGACTGAGGACTGGTGAACCAGATGGCTTCACCAGGCTCCAATCTGATTTGGCAGAGTTTCTACAGTTGGATGCCCTTCCTAACACCAACCACTCCGTGAGTGTAGTGGGTGCTTTTACATGCCACCGGCACGAAGGCCAGTCAGGTGGTACTGGCAACGGCCATGCTCGAAATGGTATATTTTATGTGCCACCTGCACAGGAGCCAGTCTAGCGGCACTGGCTCAAGATAAAAAAACTATAGTTTAATTGTAAAAATGTTTGTTCAAAAAAAGATATGCCCTGCATATCCAGTTTGCTGTCTTCATATTTTATCCAACGGAGATTACAAGCACAAAATGCATTGATGCAGAAATTAAGAACGAACTGTTCACAGAAAATACTATAAAGAAAGAAACTACACTGGCCTAAATCACAGATTATATTAAATAATTTATGGCATGTGTGGTAAGAAGCTTGCTGCCCAACTATATGGTTCTGGGTTCAGTCCCACTGCGTGGGAGCTTGGCCAAGTGTCTTCTGCCATAGCCTCGGGTCAACCAAAGCCTTGTAAGTGGATTTGGAAGACAGAAACTGAAAGAAGCCTGTTGTATATATATATGTGTGTGTTTTTGTCCTCCAACCATCGCTTGACGACCAATGTTGATGTGTCTATGCCCCTGTAACTTAGAAGTTCGGCAAAAGAGACTGATAGAATAAGTACTAGGCTTACAAAGAATAAGTGCTGGGGTCGATTTGTTCGGCTAAAGATGGTGCTCCAGCATGGCCGCAGTGAGATGACTGAAACAAGTAAAAGAATAAAAAATTTGGCCTAACAGCATATGTTCTAGAACCCAATTTTTCCACCTGACTACTGTATTATTGTGTGTTGCATGATGGAAGAATCATTTCTTATTAAATCAAGGTTGAGAAAAATATATATAATAATAATATCAGGGATAAAATCCAAAATTACAGGTAAAAACTCTTTAAAATCAATTTATCAAAAATTAAAATTAAATTAAGCTTCACAGTATAATATATAAATATATAGTTTTAGGGAAAAGAACCAAGGTTCATGACCTCATCGATGAAAATCCATTGTCACATAGAAAAAAATTTATAATTAGAAGTATAATATAATACAAAGTAAATATCATAAGATCAAGCTAATATTATCTTGATCTTATGATATTTACTTTGTATTATATTATACTTTTTTATTGTGCTTTTAATTATTAATTTTTTCTATATGTGACAATGGATTTTCATCGATGAGTTCAGGAACCTTGGTTCTTTTCCCTAAAACTATATATATATATATATATATCATGGAAAGCGGACGTTAAACGATGATGATGATGATGATATATTCCACTAACTGAAATATAATGGAATGAGTAGTCAGAGACTTAAACATAAATGTATGAGGAATGACTTTTAAAAAAATGAATGTTTAGCTGTGGAAACTCTGCCAAATTAGATTGGAGCCTGGTGTTGCCATCCGGTTTCACCAGTCCTCAGTCAAATCGTCCAACCCATGCTAGCATGGAAAGCGGATGTTAAACGATGATGATGATGACTACTACTATATGCCTATCTCAACTCATTAGTATGACAGTCGTGTTTTCATGTGTAAAATCAACTCTTATCATATATACACTTTCATTGGAGCCAGTGAAGTACTCCCCCCATCAAAAAAAAAAAATTGCAACAGTTTTCATCTTGCAAGTTACTTGGCAACCCCACTGGTGTCGGTGCCACATAAAAAAAAAAAAAATCACCCAGTACACTGTAAAGTGGTTGGCCTTAAGAAAAGCATCCAGCCATAGAAATCATACCAAACCAGATAATGGAGCTTGGTATAGCTCTCTGGCTTACCAGTTCCTGACAAATCATCCAACGTATGCCAACATGAAAAAGATGGATGCTAAATGAGGAAAGGCTGTAAGAACAGAAATGTTTAAACAAACAGAGGCAGACATCTTTTTTTAACAAGTGTAGAAATTGTGTTAATTCCTTCAAGAATCAAGTCTTCTTATGAGACATAGGTTTGGCTGTGTACTTAACAAAGTGTTGCTTCCCAACCACTTGGTTTTGGAATCTATCCCACTACATGACAACTTGTGCAAGTATTTCCTACTAGACTTAGCAGAGTCTTGTGGGTGGATTTGGCAGTCAGGAGCTCTCCGTATATGTGTATCTTTGTTCCTCACCACTATTTGGTAATGGCTGTTGGTTTGTTTACATCCCCATAACTTAGAAATTAGGTAAAAGACTGACAAAGTACCAAACTTTAAAACAATTAGCACTGGGGGGGGGGGGCAGTTTATTCAAATAAAACCTTCAAGTACCCCAAGCGTATTCACAATCCAATGACTGAAACCAATAAAAGTTAGGTGTAATAACAAAGCATATCAAATATTAAATGTGCTTTAAAAATTATTTCATTACCATTAGTGGTATCCACTGATGTGATCAGCCCTTAATGGTTTCGAAGTACCTTTTTTTGTTTTCTTTCACACGAAACAGCTGAAGATGCACACTTAATAATTGTATAATGCTTAAATCCATTAAGTTAATTTTTAAAGAATTATTTCAAGCGAAAGTGAAATTGTGATGGCACCTGTGCCCAGCATCGCCTTTCTGGCACTTGTGCCCGCGGCATGTGTAAGGACTTTCGAGCGAGATCGTTGCCAGTGCCCCTGGACTGGCTCTTGTGCGGGTGGCACATAAAATACACCATTTTGAGCGTAGCCGTTGCCAGTGCCGGTGGCACGTAAAAGCAGCCACTACACTCTCAGAGTGGTTGGCGTTAGGAAGGGCATCCAGCTGTAGAAACTCTGCCAAATCAGATTGGAGCCTGGTGTTGCCATCCGATTTCACCAGTCCTCAGTCAAATCGTCCAGCCCATGCTAGCATGGAAAGCGGACATTAAACAACGACGAATTATATCAATATGCTACACCTACACCACAACTGCAAAACCTATGGTATGTGAATCATGCATAACTAATGAAATATTTTCAATGAATAACCCCAAAGAAAGGGGTTATGCTTATTGCCTTTATAGGTCTCTCAAGACCAGTGAGATCAACAGTATTGATGATGTTGAACAAGTCAAATCTCCTTCAAACCATGCCCTATAACAATGACAGTGAATCTGTTTTTTTGCATGGCACTTTAAACTTCATTTATAATCCTATTGTTCTGTATTTTTGAGAAGAGGAATTCTGTACATTATCTACACTGGACGGATATGTGTTCTCATCTTGTTTGTTGTTACCACAATGTTTCGGTTGATTTAACTCTCCAGCCTGTATCAAGTGTCCTCATGGAATTTTGAACCCAAACCTGGGTTCTCATTCCTAAGGTTGTTTTTTTTTTATATTATTTATTCAATAAATAATAATATCAAAAAAATACCTTAGGAATGAGAACCTAGGGTTGGGTTCAAAATTACACCAGGACACCTGATGAAGACTGGAAAGTAAATCAGCCAAAACATGGTAACAACAAACAAGATGAGGTTGCATATCCATCCAAGGTATATAATAATCCTATTATTGCAAGGAGACTATTTTAAAGTTCGGTGTGTGTCTGCAAAAGACCAGAAGTGCATCACTATTGATGTGTGTCATAAGTTTGCCATCACTGCTCTATTGTCATCATCTTTAAAATAGGATAAAATTATTTTTAAGAAAATGCCATGCTGAATAATTGTAGACCTAGATATATATCTGAAATAAACTGGGGATATTCATAACTGGAATCCATGTTGATTTGGGAGTAAACATCAGCAGAGAATTTCTAAACGTTGATGAATTTATGAGAAACATGTATGAGGAAACTAAAAAGATATTTCATCGAAGTCGACAGGTTTGCAAACATACAACCTCTAAATCAGTGGTTCTCAACCAGGGTCCATATAAGATTTTGTTGTTAAAATTTATCTGTAATAAATTGGTTTTACTTCTATAATACACAAAATATTTTGAATTTTTTATACAATTCCTAATAATATTTATGTGTACCTTTCCTTCTTTGGACACTAAACTCTGCTTGCGAAGACCTGTTGAGGCAAGTGAAATCGAAACCGAACTAAATTCGACGACTAGCACCCTTGCCAACGTCGTCTCCTTCATTGGACACGAAACTCAGCTTGCGAAGACTTATTGGGGCAAGCAAAAGCGAAATCGGGATGGCACCTGTGCCCAGCGTCGCCTTTCTGGCACTTGTGCCCGTGGCATGTGTAATGGACTTTTGAGCGAGGTCGTTGCCAGTGCCCCTGGACTGACTCTTGTGCGGGTGGCACATAAAATACACCACTTTGAGCGTGACCATTGCCAGTACCGCCTGACTGGCCTTCGTGCTGGTGGCACGTAAAAGCACCCACTACACTCTCTGAGTGGTTGGCGTTAGGAAGGGCATCCAGCTGTAGAAACTCTGCCAAATCAGATTGGAGCCTGGTGTAGCCATCTGGTTCACCAGTCCTCAGTCAAATCGTCCAACCCATGCTAGCATGGAAAGCAGACGTTAAATGATGATGATGATGATTTAATTATAAAAATATGATTTTTTTAAAACATCAAATAGCTAGGAGGGCCCTGAGTAAAACAAGGAATCAAAGAGGTCCATAGGTAAAAGAAATGGTTAAGAAACACTGCTCCACATCATTACACAACTTGCTAGAAATAATGGCCAAACCTTCAAGTCACATCGTAAAAGATAAAGCACACATCTAAAGAAAATAGTTCTAGATATGATAGTCATATCTATCATAGAAAATAGATCTAGATATACAATTAGACAGGATAGTCATGACTGGAACATCTTTGCTCAAAGTCTGATAAACCAAAATCCTGCCTTCCACTCTTTATTCATCATTTGTACTTGAAATATATCCATAACCTTTCATTAGCTACATCTGAGAATCTAGTCAGCCTTAAAGCAATAAAACTTTTGCTACTTTCCAAGTTATGCAAACTTAAGGCTACATTTTGAAATTTCATTGCAAACTTTATTGCAATGATAAGTTCAACAGTGACTTAACCCTTTTAGCATTCAGATTACTCTGTCAAATGTAAGGCTTATTCATTTCCACTGTTCTGAATTAGTGCATTATCTCATCATCATCATCGTTTAACGTCCGCTTTCCATGCTAGCATGGGTTGGACGATTTGACTGAGGACTGGTGAAACCAGATAGCTACACCAGGCTCCAATCTGATTTGGCAGAGTTTCTACAGCTGGATGCCCTTCCTAACGCCAACCACTCCGAAAGTGTAGTAGGTGCTTTTACGTGCCACCGGCACGAAGGCCAGTCAGGCAGTACTGGCAACAGCCACGCTCAAAATGGTGTATTTTATGTGCCACCTGCACAGGAGCCAGTTCAGCAGCACTGGCAACAATCTCGCTCGAATGTCTTTACTCGTGCCATCTGGCACAAGTGCCAGGAAGGTGATGCTGGGCACAGGTGCCATTGACGGTTTCGCTTTCACTTGCCCCAATAAGTCTTCGCAAGCCGAGTTTCGTTTCCAATGAAGGGGACGACGTTGGCATGGGTGCCAGTCGTCGGATTTAATTTGATTTCACTTGCCTCAACAGGTCTGAGATTTTGATGGCATAATTAGTTTTACAGTAACATTGTAAGGCAGGTGTGAGAAGCTAGATCTGGTTGGTTTGAACATAAAACAGGCAGAATATTCAGGCTAGATATGGTCGGTTTAAATGTTAAAGGGTTAAAAGAAGAAAGAAACTCATTGCTATCAGGTTTATGAGAGTAAATTAATAGTTTTCTTGAAACTAATCCAATCTAAGAATTGCATAACAGTTCAATAATCTGAGATATATTTTAAGAAGTAATTTGCATCACTTGGATTTTGTAACATTCTCAATATGCAGTATTGAATTTTATATGAAGTTACAACTATTTTAGAACAAAGAACTATGACATCCCCCTAAATAGAACTTGTCTTTAGAAATTGAAGTAAAACAGTAAAGGGCTCAATGTTTCTAGTATAAGGCAATATACAGAGGAAAACTATTATACAAACGTGAATCAAAACTGGAGATATGAAATGGCAGATTTTTCACTCAAATCCTTAACATATATTTTGAAAAAATTTATTACATAAAATAAGTACCAATAAAATCATTTGTTTATGATCTACCAAATTTCTAATTTTAAAAGAATTAAGCTAAAAATGTTAACAAACCTAATGTTAATGTATATTTCCAAATGATTTTTTTTCACAAAGTTTTACATTTAAAAAGTAATCCAAATATTCGAATGATGATTGGCATACAATAAACAATATAAATGAAAATCTAACGCTTCAAATTAATAAGCTATTTCCTTTACAGAAAAAAAAGTCAACTCAACCCCACCAACTGAAAAAAAAAAAAAAAAAAAGATAACATTAGCAGTTTTATGAAATTTTCCCCAAATCTAGACTGTTCACTTATAATTTAAAATCTGAATTGTTTTCATTTGTATATTATCATCATTATTTTAAATAAATAATTTTTCAATAAAATTATTTTAGTAGAAAGTAAAGTTTTTGCAGTAATTGTAATGCAGACATTGGAGCAATGGATGTAAAAAAAAAAGGATTATTGAAGAAGGAAAAAAAAGGGAAAGAAAGAATAAATAATAATATTCACTTATATTTCAAAACAAAAATATTGTAATAGGAAGGATAGTTTTCATCAGAAAATATTACATTTTGATGGAAAAAAAAAAAAAAAAAGGAAAGGGAAAATAATATGCGAAAGAAAATAGTAATATGTGTGTATTTTGGTTTTATCATAGTAAATAACATTGATTTTCAATATAAAAGGAAAATGTGGTATTAATAGATTAAACTAAAAAGTTCACAAAGAAACCATTTTACAATATTTTTATTTTCAAGTTGCTATATATCTAATTTTAATGTAGATATGATAATTTAGTGAATTCAATGAACGTTTCTTGTTTCAAATTCATCAAGAAAAAAATAAATAACATTGCCAGTTTTAATGTTAAGCCATTTATGTATGTATCACTGCTACATTAAACAGATTGGTGTTCTATTATACATTGTTGAATGATAAGTTAGTAGACATGATTTTATTCTACTAATAATAATAATAATAAGTCTAGTGGTGCTGATGATGTTTGAAAAAAAATACATATGAAAATATCAAGTTAGAAAAGCTTATCACCAACAGTCACTTAAAGTAGAGATTTTATCTCCAGTAATGGAATACTTCAAAAGAGAGGTAGAACAGTCTGTGTCAGTCATGGATAGTTTGTATCAAATATATTTAACCACAAATAATATTGAGAATAATGATAATGGTAATAATAATAATAATAATAATAAAAAAAAATTGACAATACTGATCCATGATGTCATACATCTTTCAATGTTAACTGAAAGAAAGAGAATATGTTTATTTTTATTCCTAACCGTTTAACTGATAAGTCAGGTTATTAATATCATGCTGATTAGATATATTTACAGAAGATTTTTTTTTTTTTTTTTTTTTTCAATCAAATATCTAGTAAAATATACACATAACATTTATATACAACAGTTAACTTTTCAGGTTTGATCAAACTTTGCCATAAGTTGTCTTTTGAAACTATGTCAACAAAAATGCAGTTTAAAAATCTATCGATACTCAGCGTTGTTAATTGTTTCTCTCAATTGTAAGGTGCATGAAAATCCAAGAAAACAACACATGACAATTGAAATGCTTACACAATTATATTAAGTTAAATAACATTTCTAAACACACAATCTTTAATGGAAAGACAAAGCAAGAGTTTTCAAAATTAAGACATTACTAGTGGCAATACAACCATGAAAATAATCTGTAGCTCATTTAAAAGCCATCTTGAATTAAAGTTTCTCCAAACATTTCACTACTGAAGACTACTGTTAAGTTTATACATAAATTTCAGCAACAACAATCATTCCACAAAAGTGGCTAATTAGTTTGTAAATGCCAATATTTTTCTCAGTAGTAAGAAAATTGTACTATCATACAAGAATAGTTTACAGTCCCACCTCTCTTTTTCTAACATATTTTTGCATAAATGGAAACAATGAAAGAATGTAGTAATTAGGTTTCTCAACAAAGAGATATATTTAAATGAAATTATTTGAATAATCACATGATATATTATCAGAATGAAATGTTCCTTGGGATATAAGATCGCTACAAATCAATCTAACAAAAGCAAGCTAACAGAAACCATAAGAATGGATGAAATATATGAACATCAAGTGTTAATTAACTGATAACAAATACACTTAAAGTTAAAATGTAAACATTAGTAATAAAGTAAAAATGTCATTTTTTACTTCATAAAAGCCTTAAAGTATTTTAAAATGCATTGAAAAACAATATTTCTGATTAGATTTTGAAATCTGAATAGTTATAAGAGCTTAATAAATAAATATATAAATAGAACAAAACTGATTTATTCATTTTTCTAAAATTAATTCTAGCAATTTTAAAGAATTAAATCATGGATTGAATATATAAATTTTATACAAGATCAATAAGACAACAAAATATATCTGTAAACTTTGTTAGCCTGATGATGATGTATTCATAAGCATGTGGTTGTATTTTTTTTTTTAATTTCAATATCAAAATTCTCTCATAAATAAGAGTTTCAAATAAATAATCTCTCTAATAGTTGATGTATCTAATTTCTTTGTTAAACAGAACAAAATTGAAAATCAGTTTTAAATATTTTTTTTCTTTTTTACATTTCAAATAACATTTAGAAATGATAGTGTTGATGATAAAAAAGATGAAGATAAAATATATAAAGTGTACAAGTGTTGCTATGTCAAGAACCAAGTGTAAAGATAAAGTAAAAAAAAAGATTATTTCAATTTTAGAAAATAATGAGTCAATAAAAAAAATAGCTAAAGGAAAAGAAAAAACTTATTTTAATTACCTTTCAAAATACAAAGACATAAACTTCCTAACGGTTAGTTGCACTATGTCAAAGCTAGGGACCCTATTTTGTACTGTATCTTTTTCTATAAATGTTTCTCGCTAGTAGATTTGTAGAAGATAACTGAAAATATTTTGCCAAATAAAAACAGATGAAGACTGAGTCTTTTTGGCTTGCGAAGACCTGTTGGGGCAAGCGAAAGCGAAATCGTGATGGCACCTGCGCCCAGCATCACCTTCCTGACACTTGTGCCGGTGGCACATGTAAAGACATCCGAGTGAGATCGTTGCCAGTGCCGCCAAACTGGCTCCTGTGCAGGTGGCACATAAAATACACCATTTTGAGAGTGGCCGTTGCCAGTACCTCCTGACTGGCCTTTGTGCCGGTGGCTCATTAAAGCACCCACTACACTCTCGGAGTGGTTGGAGTTAGGAAGGGCATCCAGCTGTAGAAACTCTGCCAAATCAGATTGGAGCCTGGTGTAGCCATCTGGTTTCACCAGTCCTCAGTCAAATCGTCCAACCCATGCTAGCATGGAAAGCGGACATTAAACGACGACGACGACGATTTTAAAAAATATATGCATTCTTTTGTAGAATAAGTGATGTTTAAAGAAATCCTAGCAATGATATACATAAGCACAAACATTTTGAATTATTAGAATTTGTATTCTTCAAAATGCACTGAGGAGAAATTACAAATCAAGAATTTATGATTATTTTTTTTTTTTAACACTTCTAAAACAATTTATAAAAGTTCAAAGAAAAGACTGATATGTTAATTATTTAAAACAAAAGTTTATAGGCCTCACAATAAATATTGGGAGATGGAGGTCAGAACTGATGTTTCCAATAATAAATTCAATGACACAATTCAGAGTAAAGTTATTTCAGACTTTATAGCATTTAGTTTGAGAAAGCGATGTATCATACTGATGACAATACTAATACTCTTCTACTTGTTTCAGTTATTTGACTGCGGCCATGCTGGAGCACTGCCTTTATCGAGCAAATTGACCTCAGAGCTTATTCTTTGTAAGCCTATCAGTCACTTTTGCCAAACCGCTAAGTTACAGGAGCGTAAACACACCAGCATCGGTTGTCAAAGCAATGTTGGGAGGGGGGAGAGCAAACACAGACACACATACATATACACACACACATACATACATACATACACATATATATATATATATATATATATATATATATATATATATATATATATATATACACGCACACACAACGGGTTGTTCCTGTCTACCAAATCCACTCGCAAGCCTTTGGTCAGCCCGAGGCTATAGTAGAAGACACTTGCAAAGGTGCCACGCAGTGGGACTGAACCCGGAACCATGTGATTGGTGAGCAAGCTACTTACCACACAGCCACTCCTGCGCCTATAATATTTAAGAATGGCTACTCAGTCACTGAATTTTCTATTTTTTTAATACTGCAAGGAGATCATCATCATTTCCAGAAACATAAGAAAACCCACACAGACTTCCCAGATAATGATTGGCATCATAAACATCACCTGGCCACTCTAAGATAGAAATCTCAAAAAAATATTTTTGAGTAATTAGTAAAGATAAATTTATGAGGAAAAAAAGTTTTAGAGCTGCCGTAATAAAAAAAAAAAAAAAAGCTTTGTGAAGCGAATTAATTTCTAGAAACAAAAACAATACTCGTATCATTTAGCCTCTAATATTACTGCTAAAACTGCTATTTCATAATTTTATTTAACAATTTCATCAGTGAAATAAATGTCAAACTTAGACATACTTTTCATGTTAAGAAATAAAAGGAATGACATAGAAAACACATGACAGAGAGAAATGGAATTCTTAATGCCAGCTTACTCCCCAATATGGGAAAACTAGATTATCTTTCACCTGTAATAAATCAGATGAAATCTAAATTACTGATAGAAGGCAATAAGATAAAATAGAGATTCTATCACTCTACAAATCTTTTAACATGATTTCATTTTGAAAAGACTTGTTTATGAAATAGTCAAACAATTTTTACATAAAACATATTCCAAACAGAGTAAAAGACTGAAGACGAGATTTTACATCAGTAAACACTAAGTTTGAGGATAGAACCTTTAACTATGCTTTTAATTCTCAATGCTTGTGTGTGTGTGTGTGTACACACACATGAAAGACAGGGTAAAGGCTCAGAGTTAGTCACATAAACAACTAAATTTATCACTGTAGTGGTACAAAGGAGAAAAAAACAGACTATAAAATCAACTTTTTTGGCTCCTGTAATGATATATAGAAAAGCATTTAAAATCCAGCGTTAACACATATTAACCCTTTAGTGTTTAAACCGGCCATATCAGGCCAAAATTGTCTTCCTGTTTTATGCTCAAACCAGCCAGCTCTGACCTCTCACACCTACCCTACAAAGTCATTCTAAAAATGAACAGGGACATCATTAAAATCTCAGAGTTACAAGATGCTGTACAATTAATTCAAAATAATGTAATTAAACAGGCTTTACATTTGACAGAGTAATCTGAATGCTAAAGGGTTAAAATAATTATATAACTTTTGAGGGTCAATTACCATAAGAAATACATTTATTGTCTAAAGACCTATGTCCAAAGAGTTTACGTTGCTAACTGGGATACAACTGAAAGGTGGAGCCTTTAATTTTATACTGATTCCATTTAAGCAATAACTTTCCATAAAATAGCTAACACTAAATATAGTTCCAGATTTTAAAATCAATGTGGAAAATGTTGAAATACATTGGAATGTTTTCTTTCATAATTTATTGTTTTATAACCTGCTTAGAACAGAAACCAGACATTCTGTGATGCTTGTCCCCTAACCTACCGTCAGTAGCAATCTACAATCACATAACAAACATATGATTAAGCACAGTATATTTATTGACCATCTTAAAATAAGCAAAGAAGAAAACTAATGATAAACTAATATAAGTACCAGTAATTTAGTTACTTGGTAGCAATAAATAAAACTAGGCCAAACAACAAAACAATAACACCAGAATTAAAATAATACACACAAGAGAAATCAAAGGTTTAAAATTTCTGAGGAACTATAAAGTACTTATAACATGTGGAATCATTGACCAAAAGCTTGAAATAACTGATATGAGGTTTTTTAGTGAATGAGATCTTATTCAAATGAATAAAACTAGAAAGGGATGAGATCTATTTCTTTACTCAATATCATTTGGAAAAATATAAATGATAATAATAATAATGCTTGTGTTGATTTTAGAAGACTTCTTAGAAGATTTCGAAAATTAGTTTACATATATTTCAAAACATCTTTTTTTGTATCTACAAAGACATTAGTTTTGGCTACATATTCAAATAATAAATTTTATCTAAAACAAGTGAACAAGACCTATGGGTAACACAAAAAGGGAAAAAACCCCACCAAAATATGAAACTTTTCCATTGATTAGGGTGACAGTTGAGGCCTTTTCAAATTACAAAACCAAATTAAAACATTTTTCTTAACTTGACAGGTTATTTTCTAAACCTAAAATAATGTGCTTATTCTATCTTGCATAGTATATTGGCATTTCTCTGAACCTAGAAGACATAGCAGCAATTGTGCACATTATAAAAACTAACCTTTCGCTTTAATGATCAAAACAATTAACAAATTGAAATAAAACTGAGATAACAGAATAAAAGTGGATTATATATGACATGTTTCAATAAATATTTCAAAGTTAGTGAAACATATGATAGGTGCATCTAGAAAATTACGAATACATAGAAAGGAATTGCCAGTACAAGTCTTTTCTAATCTTGACATAGCAAAATGCATTTCTGACAATTACAAATTGAAATTCAGGAATTTATATCCTCTTTTCTCCTTCTTGTTATATTATGACATAAAAGTTAAGAAAATAAGGATTTGGGTAGCAGAAAAGAATGTAAATAAAAACTGAAAACACTATCATTTGTGAAAGCTGCTTGAAAAAAAACACAGAATTGTTTAAGACTTTCAAGATTAAAGTAAAGATGAAAGAGTTTGTGAGTGTGAGAGACTGGGCTCAGAAGTGTTGGTCCTTGGATTCAGGTTATCAGGATTATTATTATTGTTATTATTATTACTATTATTGATTGGTGCTTGATTCATAATTGAAGGAGAGAAAGTGGGGAGGGGGTTATAGCCAGAATTTTCAATTGGAGATTGTCCTGACTTTTTATTTGTCAACATGTGTGGAGATAGCATGTTGCTATAATTGTAATTAGGTATGTTGTATAAGCTCTGTTGTTGAAGGTTAGGTAGAGAAGGACTGAAATTGGAAGAAGACATATTCAGGTTAGAGGCAGAAGAGAGCCCAGAATTAGAAACAGGAATAGGTGAAATCTGAGGCTGTCGATGCCCTTGATGTTGGTGGTGATTTTCAGATTGTGGAATTGATGAAAACGTTGGCAGAAGTGAATGGGTTGAAAAGTCATTTGAGCCAATTTGCTGGGGATCAACAGTACAACTGTTATTGCTAGCACTGTTTCCCATTTCTACAACTTGTGCCAGTTTGGGAGATGACCTAACATATGAATCAGAGTTATATGGTGACTGAGATGAAATATTAATGTTTGATGTATTCGTGGTAGTCTGCAATGGCATATTATCAATCATGGCAGGTAAATCTAAAGCAGGTGAATGGATGAATGAAGATGAAGATTTATTTGGAATATCAGTATTGCTGCAGTTGTCAGTAGAGCTACTGCTCACATTCAAGGTGGTGGGAGCATTAATGATTCCCTCTGATTCATTGTCCATTTTACCTTCGTCATCACTAATGATGCAAATATCATTATCTTTTTGCAGAGACATTTGTTTTTGGAGTGATGTAGCTGGAAGAGACAATGAATGAGAACCCAATTGGTGTGTGGATGATGGAAAAGATTTGTTGCGATCAGAAGCTTGAGAGTCAACTGGAAAATGAGATAGCTGTTGACTTGATGGTGACTGAATCATATGCTGAGGTAGCATACTATTAAAATTACTATTCCCTACATTGGAATTCCTATTACTCAGAGCTTTAGGAAAGTATCCAGATTGAAACTGTGGTTTTAAAGATCGTAGATAATTTAAATAATCTGGGTAATTTGAAGAATTTGTCGCTTCGGTATTGTTGCTATTTATTATTTGATTATTAGGTCTGCTTTCAAGAAAGCTTAGAGAATTCTTTCCAGAAGCATCTGAAAAAAAAAAAAAAAAATAGAAATTGGGTTTAATTAAAATAACAATAATGCAAATAATTTAAAACATTTTAAAATACCATTAACATTAGAATTCCAATTTACAATATGTAGTTGAATTTACTTCCACATTTTAGTTTCAAAATTTAAGTTTAATTTGAATGGAACACAGTTTATTTTATGGATGGTATAAAACGACTATTCTTTTCTAAAAATATAACAACTATAAATTTTCCCAATCCTCTAGAGCTATGCCATATAAAGTGTCCCATTATGTCTCAAAGTTCATCAAGCAGAGATCTATAAAATACATGACAGATTGAAATACATACTGAGGTCAGTATGATCAATTAAATTTTTGAAGGTGATATCCCAGCATGGCGACAGTCAAAAGACTAAATCAAGTAAAATAATGTTTAAAGACTTTAATGGCTTCAAATTTCAGGTAATTGATTACTAACTACTAGTTCAAAATTTCGTATTGAACCTCCATTCTATACGATAACACTGTATGTACTTGACAGCCAACAATTAAACAATTGTAATTTGAAGTCGAACGGATAAAAAGATGTCCAGATTTCTTTAAAAATTATTGTGCAAAATATTCTGAGTAAAAGTAATTTTTCACCACAACAAAACACACACAAACAAGTGTCTCTGTGGTAACTTGAGCTACTTCAAATAGCAGCCAAATCTCTCTTAAAACACACCCTTTCATCAAAAGAAAGACACAGATTTACAGTATTTCCGGAAGAAGAAAAAAGATTGCGATAGGTCTGCTACATCAGAGGTAGCTCTAGGCTACACAAAGCACAAACATATTTCACATTAAAAGATTATCTACTAAACAATACTAATAAAGTTGACAGTATATCTTCAAAGTTTCATTCCCTGGTAAAACTCCAAACATTTTCCCATTATGCACTATGTAAGACATAAAAATTGTTCAGGCAGAGTTGCCTCCATTAGCTAAAGACCACAAAATTGTGCAGCCAGATGTGATTTTTGCAAGGTTATTTTTGTAGTAAAAAAGAATTGTTGTGCTAAAAACATACTTTATTTGATAGCCGAAAAGATTACCAAATCTTTTGAACTGTCATACGTCAAAATTGGCAACTCAGTTTTCATATAGATAAGGACACACACACACACACACAAAACTAGGTTTTATTGTGTGAAAGGTTGATAGTAGCAATAGAGACATTACTCTCCCTCTATCACCTTTTAACAAAATTATTTATTAGGAAACAGTAGAACAATTAACAACATAATAAAAATAAGTTTTATTTTGGTGATGCTTGGCTTTACAAATCCTGTATCATTCAGCCTAGCAGCCGCTGGTTAACTTCTAATCGGCATCTAGATATTAAGAGCTTCATGCCAGAGGAGCGAGTAGTTGTCACGTCGAAAGCATCGTGCTAAAAAGGCTTGGAAAGCACGCAAAGCGCTTTAAGTACTGGTTTACTACGCATGCGCACTCGAGGGGCTTCCGGAAAGACAAGTCTCTTGCGCAAGAGTAGATTGTACTTCCTTAATGGTGGCCATAATTTCGCGCCACTACAATGATATAAGATTAAGAAATGAATATATTCTCTTCCAAGTCAACTACAAAGTTGTTCCATCTCTTCTTTTCTACAAACTTTACCTCAGCCCACCATATTTTATCAGTTAAACTGCTGGACTGATCAGTTATGGCTTTCAGACCATTGTATTTTGTACCTTGAGAAAGGCACATACGTTCAAGCAAAGAGTCAAGCTTAAAAAAATTGACCCACCAATGAAGTTAGAATGTTTGAAAAAAAAATTTAAAAAAAGGATTATACCAAATAATTTTTTAAAAAAAGCAATAAGTAAAATATATTACTGTTGTTTGATCCTAAATTGCTTGAACTGACACCAATATTAGTGAGGTTGCCAGAACTTGTAGCGGCGGATGTTGTAGGTAAAGCTGGTGGTAAGAGAAGATCAGATAAACTTGTTGGAGGTGTTTGGCTGGTTGTGGTTGAAGTGGCTGGTGGTTTGGAGCGAACAGCAAAGATCTTGCCCTTATTTGTTCGAATGTATACCCCTCTCGGTGTTTTAATTACATGTATTTGCTGTCCAGCTGGGATAACATCTGGATATGATGAATTATTATTGGATCCAGGAAGCATAATATCTATAAAAGGAAAAAAAAGAAAAAAAAAAGACAAAAACCAAAATCAGGAATGAAGGACGAGGCAGATATGGGAAAGAATGAAAGTGATACTAAATTTTGTATCTTTTATACAGGAACTTTGAATGTGTAAACCAATGCATAATAAAAACTGAAATGGTTTAAATATCTGCCATTCAAGCATGAGAAAAAACACACAAAAAGAAATAAAACAAAACTGAAGATAATTATTACATAAATAAAAAATCTTATATATAATAAATAAATATTTGAAAATAAGTCAAAAGTAAAAATATGAATTCCTTGAAGTTGCTTCTGTGTCATGTAAATCTAGAATGAGTAGGTTTATGATTAAAACCATTCCAGCCATGATTATTCAGCCCTCTTAGACATTTCATATCTAGGACTATATTATCCAATGTGTCCTTCCCTTCTCAGGGCAATGGAATGTTATCTGAGGGACAGCTGGCTACTATTTCTGGTAGATTGAGCAGCCATATTGTAACTCCATTAGTTTGTAGGGACAACTGCTGCTTTTGTTTGACAAAATATTTATAACAACATAAAGGCATTTTGACATAAGGTCTAGAAACAACATTATCTGTTTAGCTCTCATAAACATTTTTCTAAAGACTATATCCCACTTTTGTGATCAATCAAATGTCTCAACTAAATTTGTCAACTCCTTTACTATCTCAATTATAGGAAATGCAACCAGGTCTAAATTGTAAGATATGAAGCATTTAATTTTAACAGCCAACTGATATAGCTATGTTATACTATTTTTGTATCCATGCATCTTTTTCATTAAAAAAATAGCTTAAAATTTAATTTCATGTCATAGCAAACTACTTCCAAATACTATTCTATGTGCTGAAATGAACAAGAATGTCACTGAAAAAGATTGTTAGAAGAGAGTTCTCTACGTTCATAAACTACCACCTACAGAGACAGCATATACAAACAATGGCCATAAATTAAACTAAGACACTGATCAACCAACTGTAATTATTTATTTCATCTGGTAAAAATGAAGATTAAAACCACATGAAAATGATTTGCTATCAGTTTTAGATTATTAACAGTCACAAAATATACCTGTAGTAGTGACAATTTGATGTACTGATACACCTGGTCTGACTACTTTCACTTGTTGTCCTGATACAGTAGAACGCAACATCTGATTGAGTGGGAAATTAACTTGAGGAAGTGACATTGGTACAGGAGTTGATATAATTGGTTTGACACTTGCAACTGGTCGTTCACCTGCTTGCATATTATTTGGCCTGAAATTAACAGAAATTATACCATTTTTTAAAATTTTTACTATTTTTCATTTTTAACAGAATTTCTTTACAGCTTTAATTTATGATTTTTAACTATTGTTTTGAAACTATTGCATGGCAATGTGGTTACAGAATAACAATGGAAATCAAACTCATGTCTCTTGGTTAGAGTCCTAGTACATTACCTTTATGTTTAAATGTAGTACTATTCCCTTCATGGGACTGTCACATTAAGTTGACAGCATACAACTACTTCATCATAACACTACTGCATAAATCTCCCAGAGAGATTTAGAAATGTATTATTTCTAAATTTGAAATCAGTGAATGTATTTCACTATAATTATTATATGTTTACAAGAGCTTGACAGGCATCTTTGGCTAGCAAGTCATGCTACTCCAGACTGATGACGAACAAAGACTCAGAAACATGTCTCTGGATGCAGGCTTGGCTGGGTGGAGGTGCTTGTCTCCCCCTCGTAAACATAAGGACACAGGAAATGTGTCAAGGCCGACAGGAAGCAGTGTAGCTTCCTAGGTCTAAACAACAGTAGTATTATTCCCTTCATGGGACTGTCACACTAAGTTGAAAGCATACACCACTGCATAAATCTCCCTGAGAGATTTAGAAATGTATTATTTCTAATTCAAACTTTGTACGAGTCCATACCTCGTAGAATTGAAGCTGTAATTACTGCCAAAGTCACTCCTACCCCATATTAAAATAAATGTTTGAAATTTTAAGGTGTTTCCATTATTTTGTCCAACCCCTGTATATGTTTGTGTGTCTGTGTTTGCACCTCCTATCATCGTTCGACAACCGATGTTGGTGTGTTTACGTCCCCACAACTTAACATTTTAGCACAAAAGACTGATAGAATAAGTCCTGGGGTCAATCTGTTCGACTAAAGGCAGTGCTCCAGCATGGTCGCAGTCAAATGACCGAGACAAAAGAATATACAAACACAAAAAAACAGTACTTACCATGGCCCAGGACCTTGATAATATTGTGTCGACTGCCCTGGCTTAGGATAATACATGGTATAAGATTGTCGACTGTAATTCAAATTCATTTTCTTCTCCATAACATAACCCTGTTTAGCAAGTTGCTTTTCTTTCTTGGTTAATCGTAGACTTTTTTGGTCTAACAGCAAAGATTCATGAGTGAATGGTTCCTATAATAAAAATTTAAATAATGCTTTGAGGAATATTTGAAGGTATTAGTATAAATTCATACATACTTCATCTTGAAAATAATATTCATCTTTAATGTCTGTACCATAAGAATTCAGAAAATGATGATGATGATGATGATGATAGTGAAACTTCAAGAGACATGAAATAAATTATCCTGAATGGTGGAACTTGAAGCCGATAAAGCTATAAATAACAGGTAAAATACTGGGTTAAAAATCCGTTGAATGGACTATGCGACTGAGACGTGGTCCTCTGATCCATCAAGTGGGCAGTAACTCTGAATAAGAACAAATTTGGACCGTAATGTCACATCCAACCCATGCCAGCATAAAAGGCAGAATGCAACTGCTGATGGTGGTGGTGGGAATGATGGAGCACTCCGTCGGTTACGACGACGAGGGTCCCAGCTGATACGATCAACGGAACAGCCTGCTCATGAAATTAAGGTGCAAGTGACTGAGCAATCCACAGACACGTGTAGCCCTAGCGTAGTTCTCAGGGAGATTCAGCGTGACACAGAGTATGACAAGGCCGGCCCTTTGAAATAAGGTACTGCTCATTTTTGCCAGATGAGTGGACTGGAGCAACGTGAAATAAAGTGTCTTGCTCAAGGACACAACGCGTCGCCGGGAATTGAACTCTCGACCTTACGATCGTGAGCCAAGTGCCCTAACCACTAAGCCACGTGCCTTCGCGGTGGGAATGATGATGATAGTGTAAACAATAATTTTGAGTTAAGTATTAAACAATGTTGTCTTTTTTTATAATTTATTTTACCTAAAATAGCTGACACTCGTTTTAAGATAATGATATTTCATACTCATAACACCCAAGAAAAGAAATAAGAACGATGGACTAATGTCCAAAATACTGATTACAAAGCCAGCAGTTTCAAGGGCAGGAGCAAATGAATTACATTGACCTCAATCTTCAACTGGTGCTTATTTTATTGACCTTAAGAAAATGAAAGGCAAAGTCACCTCGGTGGAATTTTAAGTCAGAACATGGAAGATGGATGAAATGCTGCTAAGCATTACGCCCAGTATGCTAACGATTCTGCCAGCTAGTTGCTTTACTAATGTCCAAAATATTAAGGCATTTTCTCTTTCCATTAAAGCATTAAGCTTATAGCCTATTTATTAAAACTTGCTTACCTTGTGTTGTTGCGCATGCACAAACACAATCATCACCACCCAAATCTAATCCAATCTTTCAATAACTAAGGGGGGGCTTATTGAAAACTCATTACTTCATTATAAACTGTTAATATAATAAACTTACCTTTGTCAGCCATTTTCCATTTTTTTCAAGGACAGATTGCAGAACAGAATCGCCATCACTATTAAAGTTATCCAACTTAACTTCAGGTAAGTCTTGGTCCTATTTCAAAGCATTGTAAATACAAGTGGTTTAGAAATAAGTTTCAAATTATCAACTGTTATTTATTTATTTTGTATTACAAGTTGTTTTCAACTAGTCTGCTACATTTCTGACAGCAACACTGACAAGACAATTTTACAGTTTCTTACATTTATATCCTTTACTGATAAACACTAGTCTTTTCTTATCACTGTAATCCAACAAAATATTTGTTAATTCCAGTTCTACCATTCCTGATAGCAGTGAATAAAGGTCCATGCAGCTGTGCAACTCAAGTTGAACAATCTCCACTAAGAGATTGTTCAACCTGAAATGGCAGCAAAATCTCATTTAACCCTTTAGGATTCATTTCTTTGTCAAATGTATTGCTTATTTATTCACATAGCTTTGTTTGTATTAGGTTGGCAACTAAGTTCCTGCAGTTTTTTTAAAATTCAAATTTTTTAAAAGGTTTAATAAAAAAAATAACAACTAATTGATCAATAATGTATTCACCCTTGTTGCTTACAACTTCTTCCCAACATTCAACTAGATTTTCAATACTTCGTTAGTGGAAATCACCCGATTTCGACTCGAAAAATTGATCGAACCAAGCTCTCAATTCTGCATCAGTATTGAATGAAACTCTGCACATAGCATTCGAAAGAAATCGAAAGAGGTGGAAATCCGTTGGTGCGAAATCAGGAGAGTATGGCAGGTGTGGCAGCCATGCGTTTGAATGGCTTCCTTGGTCATATTGGCGATATGAGGGCGGGCGTTGTCGTGCAGCAGAAGAACTCCATGCTGTCGATTAGGTCTTTTCTCTTGAATAACCGTGTTGAGTCATCCCATCTGTTGAACATAGAGTTCCGTTCAAGCAATTCGTAATGGATAATCCCTTTCCAGTCCCACCATACGCACAACATCGTTTTACGTGGATGAAGATCTTGTTTCACGCACAGTGTCGCTTGTTTACCAGGACTAAGCCATTCCTTATGCTGCTTCATATTGATGTACAGGCACCATTTTTTGTCACCAGTAACGATTCAGTAAAGAAATCGTTGCTTATGTCCATCAGTTGAGCGGTGACAAGCAAGCAAACCAGTAGAGATTGTGGCTCGTTGATTTTTGTTGTTGTCACTTAAAGCATGCAGAACCCATGCTCCATATTTCTGAACCTTTCCCAATGCTAAAGGGTTAAATTTCATCTTAGAAGGATGTCATGGACAAAGTTATTTCCTACCATATAAAAAGATGCTATGGTCATAGTTAGGGTACCTCTCATCATAGATCTGTTTGATCTGGAGCTAAACAACCACAAAATATGCACCACAGTTCTTGGATATAACAATGCTGGTGATACATTATGAGGAGCTGACACATCAAGCGTTTTGAGACTTCACTAATTTGGTTACCAACACTCTTTTTTAATACTGAGCATAAATAACTTGAATTTACTACAAATTTATCATTTTTAACCTAGAGTAGTTTAGAAGTTAAAAACAGACACAGTCACAGCATACATTTTTATATAAATACTAGGGTTGGTAAATATACAAACTCTGCTTGCAAAGACCTGTTGGGACAAGTGAAATCGTAATTGAACCATACTCGATGACTGGCACCTACGCCAGTGGAGCACTAACAGCACTGTCGAGCGTGTTCATTGCCAGAGCAGCTGTCTGGCTTCCATGCTAGTGGCCTGTAAATAGCACCATTTGAGCTGGTGGCATGTTAGAAAATCATTCGAGCGAGGTCGTTGCCAGTGCCGCTGGACTGGCTCCTGTGCAGGTGGCATGTAAAAAACAGCATTTTGAACATGGAAGTTGCTAGTACTGCCTGACTGACCCTCGTGGCGGTGGCACGTAAAATCACCTACTACACTCTCGGAGTGGTTGGCGTTAGGAAGGGCATCCAGCTGTAGAAACTCTGCCAGATCAGATTGGAGCCTGGTGCAGCCTTCTGGCTTGCCAGTCCTCAGTCAAATCGTCCAACCCATGCTAGCATGGGAAGTGGACGTTAAACGATGACAATGATGATGATAGATCATAAAAGAACATGTAGACGTTTGTTTTCTTTATTGCATCTGTTTTACAGACAATTAAAGAGCATTTTCAATTATCTGTTCATTTTATAAGGCACATTTTCAAAAAGAATATATTTTCCTACTTGGGAAACATGTTTAAGAAAAATAAAATACATACAACATAATGTAAGAGACTGTCAACTTGCTGTCTTGTGAACTGATTTTCTGGATTTAGCTCATCAACAACTCGATCTACAAATACAAAATCAGATTGCAAAAGGGAATCAATTAGGTATATAATAATAAAATTTTGTTAGTTTTGCAATTCTAAATAACACTAAAATCGTTCTGTCGTTTTTTTAAGCGAACTCACCTGACATGCCTTGCTTGTTTATTTGCCTATCATATATTTTTTTCTCCAAAGTATTGTCAGTTATTAGCCTGTATATGTAGGAATGCTTCTGTTGTCCATATCGATAAACACGACAAACAGCTTGACAATCGTGGCATGGATTCCAAGATGCATCAAAAATAACAACACGATTAGCTCCAATAAGATTTATACCAAGACATCCAGCTCTGTAAGAAATATCGAAATTTTTGTTATTAAATACATAGATATTTGGTAAAAATTTTCCTTTAAATATACTGATGCAGACATGGCTGTGTGGTTGAGAAGTTCACATGCATGTGTGTGTGTGTGTGTGTGTGTGTGTTTTGACATCACAGAATAGTTATAAAGGAGTTGCACCATCATACAAGAAGAGCCACTCATTTCCAGGCTTTTGTGTACACATGCCTAACTATGGAGGAATATTACCTTACTTGGAAAACAGGTGAGAGTTAAACAAAAAGGGCAGCTGGCTGTAGAAAATATGCCTCAAAAACAATTCCATCTGACTCATGCAGGTATGGAAAAAGTGGATGTTAAGATTATGATAATGATTGCTACACAAGATAATTATAATTTCCTAGCAATCTTGTCTAAAAAATAATTTATGATTGGCGTTTTGTGAACGTATTTGAAACTGTTTTTCTACTTGCTGTGATATTGATTTTTGTTAAATATGAAGAGACATATGTTGAGTAAAGCAAATTAAAACTCTTACCTCGTTGACAATAAAAATAGCCAAACTCTATTATTATCAGGAGAATTAAACTGGTTGATCAATTTCTCTCGTTCTGCAGCAGAAGTACTGCCGTCCAGTCCTTAAAATTAAAAAAAAAAAAAAAAAAAAATCAATGCTTGTTTTATATTAGTTTCACACATCAAATATAAGAATGGTTTTAGTTTCTATTTCATCAAAAGTAACTTGGCTTTGAAATGAGTGGCTCAACTTCAAAAATTCACTAGATGTGTAATGTGAGTGAGCATGAATGATAGAACGGAAATGAGCTGGGAGAGAAAATCTGGATTAAAAAGGAATCATGTTGTTGTTGGCACTCCGTCACTTACGACGTC